>NC_073692.1:110560650-110860650 GCF_029784155.1 Uranotaenia lowii
ACAAAGAGTTTCACATCATAACTTAGAGTTTGAGTTTCATTTAGAATAACGAAGGTCGGGGTTCGACCCTCAAGCCAGGCAAATTTTTTTTCAATAAGAACTTCGGTACTTGAGTGACCATTCTGAAGCGATATATGTAGGAAATATAGAAAAGAAGCAATTGATTAACGTGTCGAGTTTTTAATCCGACGCGTAGCATCATGATGGCACCATGTACCGAACATAGTAAATAATCAAGAGAAAAGGATATGAATCGATGCCAAGGGTGCAACTGAGATAGAGAGAGAATTTTTCGCTCATGTTTCGATTTTTCGGAAGTCAAACTGAATAGCCGCTGGAAGCTGATTAGAAGATCATCAAGCTTTGTTTTGGAACTTGAAAATATCAATATTAATAATGTCAAATATCAATAAGAACTTCAATTTTTAGCTGCACAGAACGTACTTCATATCAATGATGGGGCTGAGTAAGCTTTTTTGTACCTGTTTTATGGGACTTTTGGTAGCTTGGGTAGTTACGCAAAAAAAAGTATCAACCCCCCCCCCCCCTCTCTTCCCTTCTCTCTTCTACCTCCTCCCGCATTGGAAAGGGTGGGGTTTCAAACTGTCATAGAAACATTTCTCATATCCAAATATCCTCCCATGCTCATTGTATAAATGGGCTGTTTATCCTTTCTATCTTCTCACAGGGAAAGCTAGAAGCGTTCCAAGTTCCAAAGATTATCAAAAAACATTCCTCGTATCAAAATACTCAACCATGCAACATTTAGTTTCTTTGCTTGATCAGTTCTCTAGTTTTGCAAACAAATGTATCAAAACCCTCCACTCGCTTCTCTAGTTTCATAAAATTAAAATTTCCATTTTTTGGATGGTGGCTGAGTTTTTAATGATCACGACATTTTCTGCTTTGGTAGAAGCCACCATCTTTATGGCATCCGAAACATTATACCAGCGTAACAGTTGACGAACAGTTTTTGAAAAAATTATCCAGTACAATGTTCGATATTTACTCTTGGTCTCGAACTCACGGACAACGGATTAGGAGACAACTGATTTGCCAACTGAGCTACATATGTATATCACAAGCTCTACTTTTGTGAACGTTCAAAATATTTTAACAGTAGGCGCTATTACTGTGTTAATTTTTATCACCCTTTAAAATTTTTAATATGGATTAAATTTTAATATGGATTTACTTAATCAACATTTTACATCCATTGTTGTTAATTAAATAATAACAAAACAATGATGGAATCAAATCTGCTTTGAAAATCCATTGAAACCTTCAAAGAAAGGTTCATTCAGCCCATAACTGGCAATTTCATTTGTTCAGTACCTTGCCTAATGAGCTAATCACCGACCGGAGTATCATATAATCAAACAAATTGAAAGTACACGCACATCTAATCACGAAATGGCCACTTAGCGCGCCGCCCTGCTGACCACCTTGCGAGAAGGCCCGATACTTTTGGGAAGGCCAAGGCAGCACGTTTTTTTTTCGTCTGCTCAAAACCAATCCCGAAAAATGATATGGAGGAAAAAAAACGGGCAGCGCGTAAAATAAACCCAACAACGAACAATTCCGTCGCGGCTCTAGAAGAAAAGTTAAGCGAGCAGCACCTTTAATGGCAAAGGGGCTCATTTTGTGCAATTTATCGCTATAAATCATCAATTTACAAGTGAAAATTGAAATATCTCAAATAAGGGCGGATGAAAACTACCATCGCTAAATTAACGATGAGCCCTCCCTCCGGTTGTTGCGATACGTTGAGCGATCTTCAGCCTCTTGCCTCTTTGAGATGAGATGAAGTACTTATTAGAGAGTGAGAACGATCGGTTGAGTCGAAGCTGATTTTATTTTCATTTCAAAGCCTTGGTTGTGGTCTTTTTTTTTATTGTGATGAGCCGAAACAAACACGCGTAGGTTACATCATACTGAAAGGAGCTTCTACTTGCAGGTGCATGATCCTGATCATGAATGAGACTCAGGGTCGGGCTTAGATTATGGTATACGGGAGGCTCTTTTCTGCCAAATTTGATATGGGGTCTAAAAATGTTCCAAAAGCGAAACAAATTAATATTTCACATCTGTGCGCTTGTTGTAGAAATTATCGAAGTTAAGGACAGCAAGATATTTTTTTACGAAATAAAAATGGTTAACTTTTCTTTCCATTTTTTTAAGACTTTGTACGACGGATCAAAAGTATTGGATGATGTCATGACACTTATGTCATAAGCTTTATAGCTCCCAACTCATGTTTTAACAAAATGTTTTGTCATTTCCGATTTTTCAATTTTCATTCTCGACCAAACTGATGATCTTTCAATAAAAAGTCTAATATGGTCAAGAGTGAATACCATTTCCAAACAGACATCACATGCATTCAATAACTTCAAAAAGAAAGGAAAAAACGCCTCTGTGATCAATCCCGGTGATTGGTCAAAACCAAACAAAAAGCCTCCAAGTCCAAGTCCCAGTCCACCAAGTCCGTCCAAGAACACCAACCGTGAACCGTAAAATGGGAAGTTTATCCGCCGATTAAATTATGATTAAGTGACTTCGTGAATTCCACCAGCTTGTGCTGGGAGAGCCACACAAAAAAAAAAACGATTCGATCATGATGAGGTTGTACAGAGTTCTTGCTTGTTCTCTTTTTTTATTGATAGAACTTAAGCGTGCCTGTTAGTTGAAAAATTAACGCCTGTTTTTGGCAGTTTGTTGAACATAACTTAAACACACGATCGTTTTGCGCCAAGGAGAATACGAAAAAAGGTGAAAGAAGATAAAGAAACGATTCTTACAAAATGTGAGCAATACATTTGTTTGTCTGTAAAAAGTGGTAAAATAAATTAAAGAAAACTAAGAAATAAAACAAAAGTTAGCAGTTGAAAATTAAAGAAGATACTTTTAAATCCACATGTCTAACTACTAGATTACGATAATAGATTTTAACACCGTGGTGATTTCTAACCTTCCAAAGCTGTTCGGGTCAATATGACCAATTAATATACTGAAAAACTGAGGTTTTGAGAGACTAAATTAAAATCAACTTAACGAAAAAAAAACTAAAATTTGAGTTTTGAAAATCCCTTATTTGAAGAATAAGATACCAGCAAAGCAAAGCAAAAGTTGAAAGTAATTTTTTTTATGTTAGACTAATTTTCTTCCAAGAGGTACGAGATAGCTTTCAAAACTTTCATATTTATACATCAATGGAAAGATGTATTCTTGACGATTTCAAAAATTAAGAAAGCATTCAAATATAACAAAGCTGTTAGAAGTTATACATTTCCTAATAGAAAGTTGTTTTTTCTTGACTTTTTTTTTATTGAAAACCAATTTATGGTGACCAGGTCGATAACTTATTTTTGAATATTGAGATACGAGAAACAATTACCTACACCATCAATCTAACGTCAACAATATCGGTCCACATTTGCGGCCAAGAAAAGGTCATCAAACTACTGGTAAAATTTCCCCGAAACGGATAGCTTTGGAGGGTTAACTTAAATTAGAGGTCCTTCAAACTGGAATTTAGCCTGATTTAAATGCCGAAGCGCTTCCGAATGGTTTCCATGATTCTAATTCAGTACTTTAGGAACTTTAACTCAGAAAATCTGAAACACATTCCTGCGAATCCGATAGGAACGAGACGAGCAGTGGTGCAAAGTGCGAGGTGATCAATTGGAACGTGATCTAACGAAAATAGGATGTCGAGGAAATTGAAGAACGGTTCCATGGACCGAGGAAATTTAAGAATCTATCTGCGTCAAGTTATTTTGTGAGACGGACAACTATAAAAAATTTGTAAATTATAAAATGCGAGTCAAAATCCGTTGATATAAACAAAATGTTTACAATGATTTATAGTAAGAACTTCCCACTTAATAATAAAGCAATATTCCCCCTTATTCTGCGCCGCGCGTGTGGTGACGATAGTCGAGTCACCCGATTCCAGTAGTCACTTTAGGTGAGAAACGTCTTTTAGAATTAACTTTTTGAGTTATTATCCTAATCTAGTAGTCACCGTGAGTGACCAATCGTATACTCTGTCACATCGGTTTCGGGAATAAGGTGACAAGACTCACGCGACTCTGACTCGACTCGACTATCGTCACCTCACGCGCGGCGCAGAATAAGGGGGATTATCTTAATTTTTTTTAAGGTATTGAAACAAGAACCGTACGAGCAGCACAAACCGTACGAACCGTAGGATCTGAAGAAACAAACAAAAAAAAACCGTAGAAACCGTAGGAAATGCAGTAATCGTAGAATCCGTTCGAACCGTAGAAACCGTAGGAATCGTAGAAACCGTAAGGACCGTACAAATCGTAAAATCTGTAGAAAATACGAACCGTGGAAACTGTAAAAACTATAGAAACCGTAGGAACCGTAGGAACCATGGAAGCCGAAGAAACCGTTCGAACCGTAGAAACCATACAAACCGTAGGAGCCGAAGGAACAAACCTTACAAACCGTAGAAACTGAAGGAACCGTAAGAACCGTACATATCGTAGAAACCGTAGAAAATACGATTCGTAGAAACCGTGGTGTTGTGGCCATGAAAAGCCATTGGACTGTAGGGCGGCGCTTGGCAAAACAACCACTGATGGGACTCAACCCCCCTGCGGGAGCGAGCCTCTCTTAGACAACCCCTGGTGGTTGTCTCACCAGTGGAGGCAGGTCCTCGGACTGGCTGCCTGGAGGCCAAGGCCGATCGATCACCGTCACCACAGTAATCGAGAACTAAACTCTTCTGAGGGGGCTCTGATAAGAGCCGATTGGATCGGGAGCAAGCGAGGAGGAAGCACGTTGCTTTCCGATCCGCTCTCTCAAAGACGGAGGTATTCCGTCGGAAGGTACCGGATTCTTCATCCGGCTCGAAGGACCATTTCATGTTGTGGCCATGAAAAGCCATAGGACTGTACTCTGGAGGGCACTTGGCAAAACTACCACTGTTTGCCCTTTCCTCTTCTGGGATTGGGCTTTGACAACCCCTGGTGGTTGCCAAACAGTGGAGGCAGGTCCGCAGACTGTCTGCCTGGAGGCCAAGGCCGGGTCGATGTGAGCGCTTGGGAACTACCCCTGATGGTCCGCTCCCCTCGTAGGATTGGACCTTAAGAGACAACCACGCATGGTTGTCCCATCAGTGGAGGCAGGTCCTCTTGACGCTTCCTGGCGGCCAAGGCTCGGGGGGATCGCGATCGCCTGGTTGACCGAGATCCAAAACTCTTTCAGATGGAGGGGCTCTTAAAAGAGCCGATTGTGGCAGCTGAACCCGGAAGCAAGGCGTCGGAGCGAAGCACCAGAAGAAAGCACAAGACACTCTTTCTTGACTTTTCTAAACTATATTATTCTCTGCTTAATTATTTACACTATTTACAAATTATATTTACACTATCGTGCCATCTCGACGATCTGACGATTTAATTGCGACTGACTTCAGGCGCATCGAAGAATGCGCCCTTAAAATAGGCTGACGAGAAAGCACACAAGCACTTGCTGGAACCACCTAGAACTTTCCATCTTGCTTTCAGTGAGAGCAACTGTCTTGCTCAATCGGTGCGGTGCTCTCGCATCTATTCTCAGTCCGCTTGTCGAACTGAACATACTCCCCACCGGAAAGTGAGAAGTTGCCCGGTTGGTGGTTGTCTTGGACCTTTCTGGAATTTGGCGGTCCTTGGGAATGTGCCGCTACGTGGTGACTTGTTGTTGGAATCGCTTTTGATTGTGGGAATGGTTCGTCGATATGGCAGGAACATGGAATCTAACTGGTTTCGTGGAAGCACCACTCCGTTTAGGTTTCCTCGCCACCAGAAAGAATGCTCGCGGGGGATTGCCTCGGCTGCTGGAAGGATTATCGTCAACCTTGGCGGCCCTCGGGAATGCTCCGCTGCTGGATGAGGCTTTCGTGGAAGCCCCACTCTTTGGTAGTGTGGAATTTTGATAGTGCCAGCTCGTTCTATTTATATCTCGATTTTTTCGTCTCGTCGTCTTGTCGATGCTTGCTTCCTTCCCGCTTCGCTCGCCTACTTTGCTGCCCGATCCACTCCACACACACTCATGACGGAGGTATTCCATCGGAAGATATGGGCTCCTAGATCCGGTTCGAAGGACCATTTCATGTTGGGCCATGAACAACCTTTTAGTGAACGTGGGGCGGCGCTTCGAAAACAACCACCGATAGAGCTCATTCCCCTCGTGGAAGTGAGTCTCTCCCAGACAACCTCAGTTGTTGTCTCACCGGTGGAGGCAAGTCCTCGGACTGTCCCTAGACGGGCCAAGGCCGGGTCGATCACTGTCTTCCACAGTGATCGCAAACTCTTTCTAAAGATGGCTCTAAAAAAGCCGATTGGTTGTGGAATCGGAGCAAGAGCAGGAGCGAAGCAAAAGAGAAGTCGATTTAATGCTGGCGTTGATTCATATTTATTTTTCTCTCGGGTCTTCTTCTTATTGAATAAGCACTTGTTCTTTCAAACGACGAGCAACGTTGGCTTTTGCTCTCCTCAGGTGGCCTTCATGCAGCCCACTGCTGGCTGTCTCTCTTCTTGAGCCGCTCTCGACACTCTCGGGACGATGTTGCTTGCGCGACGGTTGGAATTAAACTCACCCGACAGGAGCGCGACCGCTTGTTTATATAGCGCTCGCGACTCGGGCGTCGCGCATTGGATTTTTTTCTGTTCTCGCTGTTTCTCCTGTTTTTCAGTTCGCCGATTGGACTGAACACGTGGGAACCGTAGAAACCATACGAACAGTAGAAAAAGTAACAACCGTAGAAACCGTACAAACCGTATCAACGGTAGAAATCTTAGGAACCAAGGACAATGTAGGAACCGAAGGAACAAACCGTACAAAAGTTGAAACAGTAGAAACTGTAGAAATTGTAAGAACAGTAGAAATCGTAGAAACCCTAGAAACGGTAGGATCAGTAGAAACCGTAGAAACCATAGGAACCGTGAAAACCGTAGAAACCGTACGAACCGTAGGAACAGTGAAAACCATAGAAACCGTACAAACCGTAGAAAAATAGAAATCTTAATAACTGAAGAAACAAACCGCACAAACGGCGGAAACCGTAGGAACCGTACAAGACACGAATGCCACAAGGATGGTAAAGTGTTATTAATAAAACCTTTAAAAAAAGTACCAACCGTAAGAACCGTACAAATCGTAGAAACCGTAGAAAGCTCGGTTCGTAGGAACCGTGGAATTCGTAAAAACTGTACGAGCCGTAGGAAAAGTAGCAATAATATAAACCGTAGAAACAGTCGAAACCGTAAGAACCCTACAAACCGTACCAACCGTAGAAACCGTAGAAACCGTACAAACCATTGGAAACGGGAACACCGTAGAAACCGTATAAACCGTATGAACCGTAGGAACCGTGGAAACCGAAGGAACCGTAAGAACCGTACAAACTTTACATTGGAAACCGTAGAAACCGCACGAACCGTAGGTTCTGTACAAATTTTTGAGACCGTGAAAATCGTAGGATCCGTAGAAATCGTTGGAACCGTTAAAAAAGCAAAAAAAAACCATAGGAACCTAAGAAAACCTTAAAAACCGTGAAAACCATGCGAATCGAAGGAACCGTAGGAACCGTAGGAACTGTAGGAACTGTAGGAACTGTAGAAACCGTAGAAACCTTACGAATCGTAGGTACCAAACGAACCATAAAAACAGTAGAAACTGTAGGAACCGAAGGAGCCGTGAAATCCATTGAAACGGTACGCACTTTAGGAACCGTATGAAATGTAGGAACCATCGGAACCGTGGAATCCGTAGAAACTGTACAACCGAAAAAACTTTATCATAATAATCAAAAGAATCGTAGGAACCATACCCTTGGTCATCTAGCGATTCTTCAATGCTGAAGATTCAAATTTGTTAAGCTTGATTAAAATATAAATACCAAGAGCTATTGAAAAATCACGGAAAAATCAACTGTCATAATGTAATACAGGTGATTGTTGTCCTGCAATTTTGAGATTCTGAGAACTCGAACGAAACCTTTGATTTTCAGAAACATCAGCTCATTACGAAATTCGGGAGTCTATTCTTCCGTATCTGGGAATGTATTTGTCATTTGATCTATGTTCCTGAAATTCAATGGCTCATGGTCCTGACCGGAATAAAAGCAATCACAGTGGGTAGGAACCGTGGAAACCGTAGCAACCGTAAGAATCGTAGAAACCATAGGAACCGAGTAAATTGTAGAAACCGTGTGTTTACGCAAGTGGACTGATTTTTTTTTATAAAGAACGCACTGGTTTCTAACTAAAGGGTTCTCTATTTATTCTTTACTTACAATTTGGAAGGTTTTTACACTTTATTAGATTGTACGATTGAGGTTTATCACAACACTTAATTAGGCGGAATTGTTCTTAATTTCGGATTTTAACAACGCGCAAGGAATCTTAACCGTAACTAACTCGCCTCGCCACGTGAGGATCTTTATATAAGCGGTTTGAATGTTCTGGAATGATCGGGGCGCTTAGGATCCGAATAATACAGTTTGTTCTCGAACCTTCTGACAATCGATTTTGTAGAATTCCAGAACATTCTCAAGCACGTGGAAGAAAACTCTGGATTAATCTGGAACTATTTGTACAGGAATATTCTGGATCAATAACATTCTTCAAGCTGATGTAAAATTGGCTTGAATACCATGGAAACCGTACAAATTGTAGATTTTGTATTGATTCCTTTTCATATTCATACTCATATATTCACACCTTTATATAAACCTTATAGGGGAAAGGTTTCCTACATGGGCCTATTGGGTTAAATTCGCGAACGACCGTTTGACAAAATGGCTAACAAGACAATATATCTAATCAATGCATTTTGAGGGTGATATGCTTTGAACATAAGGCAAGAAAAAGTTTTATGAATAAACTCAAAAAAATAATTGAAAATTCATTCAAGGTTTTGATACCTTTTGATGTATGTAATATTTTGACTTAGGGCAGGGGTTTTCGGACCTAGACTCAGGATCTCAATTCATATGGGAAACTGGCCAACAGTATTCCAAGCTGAAATTCAAGCAATTCTAGAATGCACTTTAACCTGTTTGAAAAGGGGATACAGGTACACAAGTATCTGCATGTTCTCTGACAGCCAGGCTGCTCTCCGAGCACTAAGTACGTTCACATGTTACTCCAAACTAGTTTGGGAGTGTATAGTTGCACTAAGAAACCTGGCCATAAGGAACAGAGTATCTTTATTTTGGGTACCAGGCCACTGCGGTATCCTAGGGAATGAAGAAGCAGACCAACTAGCTAGGGAAGGATCTCAGGGACTGTTGATTGGACCTGAATCTGCGAAGTATCGAGAAGTGCCTTGACTATGGAGCTCAAGAACTGGAAAAGCACCAATATTATTTCCTACTGGAAAACAGCGGAGGGAGCAACTCAGGCAAAAAGATTCATTGAACCAAGCGCACGACTCTCCAGAAACATGTTGAACTTAAGTAAGCACGAGTTAAGTACTAACACAGGTCTCTTGACCGGACATTTTTCAACAAAACAGCATCTCAAAAGGATAAACATATGTAATTCAAAACGATGACTGTCGGTTCTGCGGGTTCAAAAACAAAAATGCAGAGCATATTCTATGCAACTGCTGCGCCCCCCTAAATAGGAGAAAGCGAGTACTCGGGGCAAGGTTAATCAGCGCACAAGACATATGGTTGCATATCAGCCCTAAGAAGGTTATATCATACATCTTTGATATCATACCCGATTGGGATAAAATGCTTAGTCAGCAATCAACTGTCACTTCAACCCATAGTGCAGGTGAGCCTGATAACATACAGTGACGCGGGGTAATTACTACAATAGATCAACTACTAGTCGCAGTAGGCTCTCCACTACAAGGAAAACAAAATTTACCTTTAGAAGTTATACGTAAAGAAGCTCAAAACAAAAAGTTGGGTGGATTTTGTTTCTAATTCAAATGAACCTTAGAAGTAAAACAAGTTTAAGCTTTTATGATGGTTTCATAATGATTGGAAAGTGGAATAAGAGAATGTTTTTGTATGCCCCAATCATGTTTGATAAATTACACTACCCTGAAATAAAGGGTGATACGGTCAATACTTGGTCAAGGGAAAACGCGTGTAAATCGGTGAAATCGTTTTTATAAAAAATCAAATTAAATTTCTTTTTCAAGTTTAATTAGTATAAAATTAAGGAAAAATATTCAGTTAGGCTTCCGTTTTTCCAAATCTGAATTGCCAGGCCATACGCTTAACCCCTGCCATCAGATTTTTTACAGCTACCTTTTCCACCTTCTTTGCCGCAGAAAGCCAGTTTGCCTTGAACTGCTGCTCGTCCTTAGCATTTTTTTTTGGTCTTTTTTAGGTTCCGCTTGACAATAGCCCAGTATTTCTCAATCGGGCGGAGCTCTGGCGTGTTGGGAGGGTTCTTGTCCTTGGGAACCACCTGCACGTTGTTGGCGACGTACCACTCCAAGGCCTTTTTACCGTAATGGCAAGATGCCAAATCTGGCCAAAACAGTACGGAACAACCGTGTTTCTTCAGGACAGGCAGCAAACGTTTATTCAAACACTCTTTCACGTAAATTTCTTGGTTGACAGTCCTGGAAGCTATGAGAATGCTGCTTTTCATGCCACAGGTACAAATGGCTTGCCAAACCAGATATTTTTTCGCGAACTTTGACAATTTCATGTGCTTGAAAATATCTGCTACCTTTCCTCTTCCTTTTGCCGTATAAAACTCCTGTCCCGGAAGCTGCTTGTAGTCGGCTTTGACGTAGGTTTTGTCGTCATTACCACGCAGTCAAACTTCGTCAGCATCGTCGTGTACAGCCTCCGGGATCGCGCTTTGGTCGTCGTATTTTGTTTATCATCGCGATTTGGTGTCACTACCTTCTTGTAAGTTGATAGTCCGGCTCATTTTTTGGATTAATGCACGGTTGTAGACGATACACCCAGCTTATTTGCGGCATCTCGGAGAGAGAGGTTAGGGTTAAACTTGAAACTACCGACAACTCTCTTTGTCGTCTCAGCGGCTTCCGGTTTTCGATTTCCCCCCGATCCAGACTTCCTGGCTGTCGACAAACGTTCCCCAAACACTTTAATTACATTTGTAACGGTTGATTTGGCAACTTTTAGCGATTTTGCCAGCTTTGCGTGCGAGTAGCTCGGATTTTTGCGATGCGCGAGCAAAATTTTGATACGCTGCTCTTCTTTCTTGGACGGCATTTTAACAACTGAAGAGTGAATTCCAAAATCAAAACAGGAGCAACATTCTACACACCTTCAAAATGAGGGGTGTTCCGGTTTTTTAAATGCAAAATTGAAAGAAATACGTCAAGTTGATATTGACCAAATTTTGATCGTATCACCCTTTAACAGGTTAAAAAGTATAAATATATCATTTTTCTCATTGAAACTTCAAATGTTAGCTCTAATTGACACCTTAAGAGTGAATTGAAGATCTCAAAACAGATTTGATAGAGTTTTTTATATGGATGAACTGCCTCCATTATATGGTAGCCCTAACGTTTTTATTCTTTAAAATAATAAAATAAATAGATTTTTATAAAACTTCAGCTTAGTCGTATGGAAGTTATCAGTTTCTAGCATTCCCAATGAAATTTTACGGGTTTTTGCCAAAAAAAAAACAGGTACATTGCCTAAAATATAAATAGGTGCATTTGGCCCGCACGGTTTGAGGTTCATCAATTTTGACAACAGTTATAATACAATCGATTCTTCAAAAACGGAAGAAGATTTCAACATAAAAATTACTCCAATGCATAGAAAACAGATATCTCCTCATGTGTATACAGTTTTTGTACGCATATTCGATGAAGTATTTTATTAAATAAGTATTCTGCTTAATAAACGCATATAGCCCGCTTCTCCCCTAGCGAAAATTTACATGATTTCTGAATTGTATAAATATTTTGGGTATTGATGGAATGCATCAGGACATCAAACAAAGGGATTGGGCGCATGGGTATCTATCTGTAGCAGTACCACTCGTATCAAATACTACTGCTGTTTGACGCGCTTTTCCTAAAAATAAGATCTGCACAGTGGGTTTGTTATATATGCGGCAATTGCTTCTCGACACCAAACTATCCTAACCCTTCGTGTTACTGAACGGGCAGCACTGAACGCACTCAAGTTTATGACAGTTTTAGAACAGGGAAAAGAGCAAGAGAAAAGAAAGCGGTTTATTCGGCGGGAAAGTCGTAGGATGAAAATAAAATATAACAAAACAACAAAAGTGTGAAGTTGTTTGGAGCAGAAGAATCTACTTTTTTTAAAGATTCGTCCTAAAAGTACGAGCTTATGTTAAAGGTGGTTAGCGGAAGGCAGCTAATACGAATCGAGACAGCAGAAAGCGAATAGGAGAAGTTACTAAACGTAAGATAAAGAAACATTGAATTTAGTATTTTAATCAACATTATGTTTCTATCGTGGGTTTTCAAAACGCACCGAACTTAGAACGAATAAAGGAGTGTTACAAATTCGGAAACAATCTTTTTCTTTGCTACGCGCCACGCAAGTAACAAAAATAATACTTCGGATATCGTAAGTGCCTCCGCGTATGAATCCACTCCCTTGAACGTCTCATTCAGCTACTAACCGGATTACCTATGGTGACATGTTGCTGGAGCCTTATCCACAATTGCGGAACGACCGTGCAGCCAAGGTGGCTACCATACATAAATACATACAACAAATTAATGAATAATTTCAATTGTTTGAATATGGCCCTGAAAAGTAAATTTTGTTTTTGTATTTTTGTTTTGAATTTTATAAAATATTTGATAATAATAAATGACGAAAAGGAAACTAAAACAATTTTAAGTTCCAGATTAAGAAATTTGGTTTCTGGTAAATTTTGAAACAGCTTCAAGGATAAACTTCATTGAAAACTGACGTAGGTGCACAAGAAGTCATGCACAAGAAGTCCGGTGTTCCAGCCACGACTGAAATGAAAGCAAAGGAAAGTGTCCAAAGCAATAGAAATCTTTCATTGTTTTACGATTAAGTAAATACATTGCAAGATCTAGTTTTTTTTAATATCAATCATTTTTTATTAACAGGAAACATTTGACAATGACTCCCATTACTTCCAGACCTCCGGAAAGTGCCATTATTTTTATTCATTACAAAAAAGTTGATACTCAAAAAACAGAAAAAAAAATCCCGACTTACAGTTATTACACCCATTCGATTTGCATAAAGTGAGCAGCATGAGCTTGATTTTTATCCTATTCTCGAGCGTCAAGTAGTATGTAAATCGAACCGGGGAAAAGGTCCCGGTAGAAAGTTCGGAAGGGCAGCAAAAAATCTGTTTCGCTTCTTATTGCACCTCATTTGGTGAGATAAATTGTGGCTATTTGCGATGGAAGCTATACGAATGGAAGTGCTGCAGCCAATGGACGATGCAAGTTTGGCGGTAGCAATCTGAATGAGACGCGAAAAAAAATTCTTCGCTCCCCCTCAACCGAACCACACATCAGCTGACGATACGCGAGAGACTCTGGCGGAAAGTAGAAGGTCGCTTGCTGTTCAGACGATGCTTAATCATATACATATCGTACTTTATACGCGATATTTACCTGTGGTGCGCAAAAGCGTTCACACAAGTGCGCGAGGAACTCCCGTGAGGCCGTCGTGGTGAGACGAAGAAAGAAAAGTGAATAAAAAGCGAGAAAAATTGCGATCTAGCCCACGCATTTCCAGGGCCAGACAATCAAATTCCGCAGCGGGTGCACTTTGTGATTGAGGCAAAACGATGGAAGTAAATGATCATTTGGCTCACAATGACAAACACAATTTCTACCGTTACCAGAGGGACGGAGGCGGGGGAAAGATTGGCAAAAGCGATTGATGAAAATAGTGGAGAGCTGTGGAATTTCATAAGTTGACTCATATTCTTGGAAAATGTATTTTATTAAACTACAAACAGTCAACAGGGCGACCATGGTGACACGGATGTGAAAATATCTTTTTAATCAGGTGAAAAACACGAGCAGTAATCAATGGACACCTAGCCGTTTGACAAAAACGAATTCGACAAAAACAACAGACAGCAAATTCCCTTGAAAAAGATCAACAAAACTGATCAAACGTAAGGTATTTCAAAAACAATCGTAGTTTGCTCTGCATCCAAGACCGAAAAAAGCAAAATTCAAATTTCTGTATATCATCCGCGGTCGAAAACATAAAACAAATTTTTGATTTTGAATTTAGATTTGCAATTCAACCAACGTTTTGTATTGAAACTCTAAACATGAAATACAAAAACCCAACCTCGTCTTTAATGGGTTTTCTACAAAAAAGTGTATTTGAACAAGTTAAGCTTTTGAAACCAATAATTTCTTCAAAATTTATAAATTGAATACTCATTTTATACCTCAACAGGTGGGGGCCATTAGAGTGCCCCAAATAACCCGACTTTTGAAAAAGTTATGTGCTGCAGGCTCAAATTGATCCTAGGCCTAGTGCAAGATCTTATGCCAAATTTGGGCCAGATCGGATCATGATTAGAGGTCGCTCAAAGAGCCTGAAGTTCGTATGGGATTTTGAAACATTTTGTTCGGGAGAAACATGAAACACCAGCTTTTAATGGATAACTTTGGTTTCCTGCGGCTGATTTCTTTTGAAAACGGGTTTTCTTAAAGCCCAACATATGACAAATATTTTATCCCAAGACTGCAAATCGATTCGAGTTGAAATAAAAAAGTTATTGGGCTTCAAAAATGAGCTTACTTTTTTAAGGGTGGTATTCATCACGGTTTATTCTGGGAGGAAATGTTTGGACGCCCCGACTCATTAACAATGATGAATTGCACCCTTAAAATAGTTAGCCCATTTTTGAAGCCTTATAACTTTTTTATCTTAATTCAAATCGAATTGCAGCTTTGGGATAAAATATTTGTCATAACTTGGGCTTTAAGAAAAACTGTTTTCAAAAGAAATCGGCCGACGGGAACCAAAGTTATTGATAAAAAAAACTGGTTTTTCATGTTTCTCCCGAACAAAACGTATCAAAATCCCATACAAACTTCAGGCTCGTTGAGCGACCTCTTACCATGATCCGATCTGGCTCAAATTTAGCACGAGATCTTGCACTAGACCTAGGATCAGTTTTAGCCTGCAGCGTATAACATTTTACAGGTTTTGAATTTCCTATTCGAATTTGGGGCAGTCTAGGGGCCATGTAACAGGTGTTTACCACTAACGATTATGGTCATCAGAATAGGATTGTGTCGATCTTGGGTCGATCTTTGCGAGATCGATATTTTAAACTCAAATTTCCAATTGTTTGGATCGATTCTTTAGCCATCGAAAAATCGGTATATTTTCGATCCGATCTTTTGATCTTTTAAAGCTTTTTTTCTTTTTATTCCTGAGTTCTTGAGATTCAACTTCGTGCAGAATTTTGAAGCCCCAATAATAAACGACTGCTCGTTATTGGTGCTTCCATGCTAATAAAATCAAAATCGAAAAATGCATGTCTCAAAGCAAGGTTACTAAAATCACAGAATCATCTGTAATTTAACAGAATTTTTGCAAATTTTCGTCACTAAATCTGTATCAGAGTCACAGAGTATTGAAGATTTTCGAAGAACTTATAGAATTTTTGTAATTTGTATATACTTTTGAAACTAAGAATTTTGATATAATAGTGATATAAAAATTCTTAATTGTTCTTAATCTCATAATTCATATCTAATTCATGAAACAGTATTGCATTTGTTATGTTAATTTTCTTTGTACAATGAATTTATTAAAATACGATTAAATTTGTGAAATTTTAACTCAATTTTTGAATTGATTTCATGACAACAGCATCACAGAAATCCGTAACAAAATGTTGATGTCAAATCCCAGAATAACAGATTTTTATTTGTTAAAAAAACAGAAAATTTTTCTTCAACCTTTTCTTATAGTCCAAACTTGTTAGAAAGCTTTCCAGCATTTAAATGAGATCACAATAAAAAAGTTTTACTAGAAAAATAAAGCATTAATTTTTTTATTTAATGTTAAACTATAAGATTCCTAAAATTATTATTTGAATATTTCCTCTACTCCTAATAAAAATTATAAGTAATAATAGAAAGAGAAATAAAAATCCATGGCTTTTTCAAAATAAGCATTTAACTAAGTGAACTAACTTAAAATGGCTGAATTGCTTTAAACATTAAAACTACAATATTAAGACTTATTTCTATCATACTTACTTATAATTTGAACTTCACCTAAAAACCTGCATATTCCGAGCATTTAATTTCAAAAATGTCAACCGAAAGCAATAACAAACCAGGCAATGTTACGAAAAATTTAATATTCTGATGTTGAATTAGAAAACATATTTGTTATTGCTCATATATTTGATGTTGAAATCGTTTTTAACTATTTATTCCAGAATAAAGCAGCACTCCTTCCAAAAATTTCAAAGAACGATCAATCAAAGAAGAGATCAATCCTTTTGCTTCGATTTTTTAAGGTGGATCGATCCTGTAACCATTCAGCTGTATCGATCTTGGGAATTGATCTTTTCCAGAAGATCAAACATCAGAATGAGCAAAGCAAAAATTTTAAACCTAGCATCTTCTTCTTTGTTACAAAAAAATTACAAAAAACCGATTCATAAATGCAATGCAATGAATATGCAATTTATCTATCTGCTTATGTAATTGAAAAAATTTTTGAAAATACGTAAAAATCAATAAAGAAATTCCTGCACTTTTTTTGGAAAACGACTTAAAACGAAATCATAATATTTTGATATAAAAGTTTTGAATCAACTGTAAAGTTTACTCAAGAGCTTTTAATTTTGTAATTTTAAGTTCTGTGAGAAGTTTTCTTTATTTTTTCTTTTTTTTTCTCAAGGGAAGAAGTTCTTTTTTTCGTTTACTTCTCCCCATTTAATAAACTTTTTAATAAATGTTTTACATATACCCATTTTTTCAGATCTATACAAATATTATAAAGTAAATTAAGTTTTTTTTTTATATTTCTGCAATAATGTCAGAAATACCTTTTCTTATTTGTAAAAAGCTGAAGAATTAAACTTTTTTAGATTATCATCAGCCAAATATTATTCCTTAATTGAATGAAGTTTAATAAAGAAATTCAGATTCAGATTTTTCTTAAATGTAGATTTGTTTATCAATCAATTATTAATGTTAGATTTCACTTCAGACTTACACATATTAAAACTTTTAAACTGAAGGTGGTCGACCAAGGTTGACAAAAGATCATTTAAACATTAAAGTAAGACGTGTTCATTGAATAAAAATCGTTTTAATATGTTAAAAAATTTAGTTATTTCTTTTTCCTATTTTGTTTTAAATTAATAAAAAATCACTGAATTTTGAAGTGCAGTTTTTTTTTATTTTCAAGTCAAACTTTTAAATTTTTAGAAACATTTTTAATATGTTTGTTTTTGTTTTTTATTTTGAATGTGTTGTGTTTTTTGAATGCAAATGTTTAATTAAGAAAATATAGTTTTTACCTTCTGTTCTTTCCAGCATCCAATATTTCAAATGAAAGTGCAAAATCCTTAGTGCTTTGAATATTATTTTTTTAAACCTGTGTTTTCAAATTTATAAATTTTTCAATTATTTTTACTATTTTGATTTTTTTAGATTTATCTTCAAAAAGTTCCAAAAATGATTAGAAATTGCAACTTTTAATAAGCTAAATTTTAATGCTCAAAGTTAACTAAATATATATTTGCTTTGTGCTTTCAATAACTTAAGGTTGCCGGAATCGATTTTGCTGAAACGTACTCAAAAACTTTGATTTGCTTTTTGTTTTCTTTGTGAAAATTATGAAAAAATCCGAGCAATATCCGGACTTTTTTCACGATATCCAGGCAACCGGGCCGGACCAGACTTTCTCGAAATTTGGCAACAAATATCCGGGCAAACCCGGATAAAACCGGGCAATCTGGCAAGCTTACAATAACTATAACAAAATTGGAATTCTTTATTTTTATTTTATTTCTCAGCTTCTTTATTCTTCAGTTTCTTATTCTTTATTCACGGCATGACATGTACTTTGTAAGTTTAATTGAACATGCTGTAGTATAAATATATTAAGCTATTGTTTTTTAACTTAAAAATGATTTTTTTTACCTATTATTCTGATATTTGGAAAATTTTTCCTAAAGACAAGTTTTTATCTCTCACTTTGATTACTGGCATTCTCTTAGTAAATTTTTCTATGTTCTTCTTGTTATCAAATAAAATTTAGTTATCAACAACATCATCAAAACATTTTAAATCGTGACTACTTTTATTGTTCAATTCTAAATACAAAAGAGGAGTTTTGCAATTAACCATTTAATTGAACATGAAGTGAAAGAATGTAAAATTAAAATCAATATTCAATAACAGTTACAATCATTTTCCTAATAAATTTTAATCATGGATAATTTTGTACCTGATTTGACATTTTTGTAAGAATTTAATTTTTTATATTTGTGTTTTGGAAATATTTATTTCAAATTCAAAAACTAGTCTGCTTAGAATTTATTTTGAAGCAAATTTCTAGTTCAGAATAAGAAACATCATTTTGAAAAAAATATCAATGACTTACTGGAAATAGCATTGATTTGAAACTTCCAATATAATATGTTAAGAGCATTTTGATTTAATTTATCAGTAGAGTTTAATTTTTTCAGTGTGCTAATTAAAAGTAAGAAAATGGTGTTAAAATCAATTTCCCCATTTTATGAGTGTTTTGGTGTTGTTATTTTTTTTGGTTAACCCTTGAATGCATTACTTTTTTTGAAATGAGAAAGCATTTATTGATTCAGTGAAACAATTATATTTTAATTGGAGTAATACAACTCTACAGGTTTAAAGTTTTTTTTTGACTATTATAAAAGTTATAGCCCATCAAAGTTGAAATTTGTTTTTAGAAATTCTTAAATCATTTCAATACGATTTTGCAAATTTCTTTCAAACCTTGTTGATTGGATGCAGAAAGGTGTTTGTGATTGATTGAGATTAAAAATTTTGGTAAAATCTGTAAATCTGTAGAAATAACAGCGAATTTCCAAAAACTACTTTTCTAAAAAAAAAAAAAACATTTGCTTTTCGCAAATTTTGCACATACTTTGTTCGATATCTCACACAAACATTAAAATATTGTAATGGAAATACAATGGGCTTAATTCTATTTATCTCTTCAATGTTTTTTGTGAATACATCAATCAAAAATGTTTACGCGTTTTCAAGGTATTTGTATTTCGATTGGTATTCTTTTAAAACAACACTATATATTCAAGGGTTAAATTTTAATTTCGAAACCCCTTTCTTCCCTCCATGGACACATTCCACGCGCTTGTACCGCTCAAAAGTGGTTTTTATCCGTTCGCGTATCAAAAAATCTCAAAATTGTCTATAATTTTGATAATTCAAATCACACAAAACCAACGGAAAAAAGAGAAAAAAGTTTTTATAAACATGTTTTGGATGATTTTGAAAATCAGTTTTTTTGTGGGAAAAAGTGGTGTTTTTGACAACTGTTACAAAATCATTAATTTTAATATATGCATGATTTTTTTTTGGAAATATTTTTAGTATGTTCAGAAGACAAAAACCACGGCTTCATTATGTAGAAAAAAGAATTTGTTTATATCCAATGTAGTTGGTTTGAAAAGCGAACAAAACCAGTCGCAAATGAGTGAATTCACGTCACAAAAAAAAGAAGTTTTTAATTTTACGAGAAAACTCTGACGTTTTTTGGAATAAAAAATGAGATTTTCTTTGAAAATGATAAGACGATTCTAAAACTCTAAAATTTACAGAAATCGGTTGGAATCTAGCTGAGTTACAACAGCGCGAATAAGTGAATTCACGTCACAAAATTTGATTATTTGTTAAATTTTATATGAAAAATGTGCCCTGAAAGCTGGTTTGACCCTCCAGATGGTCGAATTTCTACAAATCGAGCATAATTAAGTTGATTTTTTTTTTTGATAGGGGAGATGAGGGCATAACGAGCACCCGAGGCATAATGAGAACTACGCTTTTCTACGAAAGTGCGTATTTTCTTAAATAAATTTTCATGAGGATTTGTTTCGTACTTCCTATAGTATTAATTTTTCACAAAAAAGGAATCTCCTTATCATCTTTACAGAGATATTTAAAAAAAACTAGCTTGGTTCTCAAGTTACGAAAATATTATAATTTTTGAGCACCACGAAATAAGCTCTTATGATCTTTAAATAACCTTGATCTATAATGTACGCACTGCAACATGATGTACACATTGTTTCTCAATTTTTACCATCAAAATTTTTTGATTTTTCACTTTTATCAATTTTAAAACAGGTTTTTACTTAAATTTGTGGAATAGGGGCATATAGAGCACCATATTATCGAGGCATAATGAGCATTTTCTGCCGTAGAATCTAGCAGCGAATTAAAATTGATTTATAGCGCCACACCTTGACTAGTTTTCATCCGACAATTTAGCCTCTTGGTAAGGTGTAGGAGAGGTAATCAAAAGACTAGAGTTAGATTTCTGTTCGAGGAGATTTTTTTCCATTCACAATTCATGATCGATTTTTTTATTGTTACATTATACGGCTAGTAGCATCATCCTCCGAACAAAGCACATAATGTATGAGCGTGCGTGAATTGTTTGTATTCCACAAACAGACCTAGATTATTTTGTTATTGCTTTGTTTGATGAATCTACGACTCACCTGACTTCATCGAATTGAATTCGCTGCTAGATTCCCCGGCAAAAACGCACATCTTGCTCTGATTAATGGTGCTCATACTGCCTCAGGGGGGGTTCTCATTATGCCTCCACAGTGGCTGGTTTTTAGCTTTTGGCAAAATTTTTTAAAATGCATTTTTTAACGTTTTCATCTAGTTTTTCACGTTTCAGCCCGTTAGGGAATAGGCTTTTCAAGTGTCTGAACACGAAACAATAATGTAACCTCCATATTATAGCTATTTTCTATGGTTAAATAACCGTTTTCCTTAAGGTGGCCATTATGCCCCCATCTCCCCTAAGTTCATTATTTTCAAATAAATATACAAAAAAATTGAAAAAAAATAAATTTTTTTTTCTGGTGAATCTTTAAACGAAGACAGTAGTAATTTTAACATATGATCCCTCAATATGTTGCTATTCAAGTACCAATCAAAATAAGAAAAAAGTTAGGTGCAGATACTGAAAATTTATGATTGTGAAAGTCGGAACAACAAAGTATCGTTTTGGAAAGTGTACTTCTTATTTGAAGGCTCCAATGAATTGTTCAGTATAAGCACAGTATAACTTTATATTTCGTGACGTGAATTCAGTCAACTACCCTGTTCTGTTTTTACTGAGTGAATTCACGTCACAACTTAAAATAAGCATAACTTCGTTCGTTGTTGTTCAATCGAGAAGTTCCGTACATGAAATTGTGGGTAATTGTTTTCTTTACAACTCATTCGAAGACACCGATATTCTATTTTCACAGAGAGAACAGGAACTCAAAGATGTTGTATGTACTAAAGTCCGAAATGGTTCATTCTAGCGTGAATTCACGTCACAAAAGTAATCAATCACAATAAATACAACTTAAATTTTAAAATGACCAAATTATATTCACTTTGAAGGAAATTCAATTTGCGACCGTTTGCTACAATTTTTTTCATTTTCAAGTAAATTGGTTGACTTCTAGAATGATAACAGTGCAGAAAAGTCCGGAAAAGCGATTTCACGTCACGGTGGAATGTGTCCATGGACGAGTCCTTCGCACGGCTTGGCGGCGACTCAAAGAAGCGATTTGACACTTTTTCGTGGACGTGGACAACAGTACCATACGTTCCCAGTATTATAAAATGTGTAAGTTATTATCGTTATGAGCACACGCCTAAATTGATTGTGCTCCTTGATGATTATGGTCGTTGAGATTTCTTCCTTCTGCGGATGGAAATGAAGTTTTTCTGCACAGAAATCCAAAACTTCGCAACATAGTTAACTAATTTATAAATTTACAGTGAATAGTGCTGCATTGAGTCAAACCTCTTGTTAAAAATTTGCATGACAGCTGAATTAAAAGGATTCATTGGATTGCATGTTTTGGCATTCTGGCATCATCATCTCTGGTCCTCTAATGACCTTGGATATAGCGCCATTGCGTACTCTTGAAAAGAGACTCTGAACCATACTTAAACCTTCAGTTGTTCTCCTAAAAGACAGTTGATAAATTGATAGGGATAGCCACAGCAGTAAAAACCAGCATCACTTCACTAATTGGGTCATAATTACTTTGACTTGAATCGCCAGAAAGCATGATTTTTGAATTTTCTGTACACTGATTTCGTGTGACTCTTACCAGTTCCTTTTTTATTTTACACACTTTGAAATGTTATGAAATTTTTCTCCCCATATCAAGGCTGAAACCCTCGGAAAATTTTCCAAACAGTTCCCTTTCTTGGATCTAGCATTCTGAAACACAGCATACAACACTCCGGCAACTTCCACCGGTCACTTATACAACATTTTCCACTATTTTGCTCTTTTATTTCTAGTCAACTTTATTTTTAATAGAAAAATTCGCTAGAGAAAAATAAAAACGCGTGCGTCGCCCAAAAGTCATGGTTTACTCAATCTTAAAACTAGTGCTGGACTCCTTTTAAAGTAAAACATGGTTGCAGTAATTGATTAGACAACTTTAAATTTCGATTTAAAAATCGATTTGGTCTTTGTTTAGAATTTTATGTTTTGGGGTAATATTAATCAGCCTCTATTTTGACCGTTTTAACGAGTTTTCTTGGGGATACAAAACACCTACATCATATTTACAAATGCTAGATTATCAATTACTAAGGCAGTTTAGAACATTTGGGATATTTTAAACCAAATGAAACAAATAAAATAAATTAATAAACAAATAAAATAAACAGCATTTAGAGCTAAACTCGTGGAGAACTAGATTGCCAGTGCTTATAAGCGAAAACGCTATTTTTTAAATATGAGAATTCTTGTTCTTTCATTTCTGCGAATGAGCTACTCTGAGAGATATATAACTCAAATGATATAAAATGAACCTCTACTAAATTGAACACAAAACTTTCGGTGGCTGGAAGATACTACATTTGTATCTTTTGGTCCAGTGGGTTCTAAAATAAAGAAGGCTAAATTTCGGTGTTTCTTGGTTTAGGTTTTATCGCGGTACAAAAAAAACTTAATGCCCTAAATGAACAAAAATCAATGCTTCAAAGGGTGTTTGTTTTCGAGCTTTCATAAAAAAATAAATATTTCAAGATTTTGAAATAAAATTTTTAATTACAATTTAAATTTTCAAAAAACGAACCAAATGTTTCCCAATTTGAAACTCAACTTTTCCCATACTTATATATAATTTCTTAGATAATCAAAGTTTATTCACATTATTTATAAGCATTGTCTTTATTGCTTACTGCAAATATAAAAACCAAAAGTATAGCTCATATTTAAATACGCCGCCAAGTTCAACAACTTTTCAAATCCATCTGATTAAACGTTCTCCGAACTCAATCATCATTACTTTTAAATCGGAATCAAAATACTGAAAGCAATCGCATTGTAGGTGAATGGGCGAATCACTTGAGCACTTCTTTAATCTCTGGCACAGACAAACCTAAATTGCCGTCGGTACTTGAAAAAAAAACGCCGTAGCACAAGTACTGCCATTCAACGTTCGAAAAACCACATCCATTCCGTCGCGTTGCATTGAATCGTCTCTTTAATTTCCACGTAATACCACTCTCGAGTACTTTTTCTCATATTTTCAATCACACTTATCCCGTGTCAATCACGCAGAACTCCTCCGCAGACTTCTGCCGGAGTCTAGCCGGGATCTCGAGGCCTCCCTCAACCGGTGAAAAACGCCAACCAAATCACCGATCTAGCATCGAATCGTTCGTTCGGCCCGGCGCGGTGGGATGAAATTATTTATATGAAACGCTTTGCTAAAGTTCATCCTCAGTGACGATCAAGCACTTCAAATCTGGGTAAAAAGCAGGGTGAAAAAACAGCATCCCATGCAGCCTAAAGAGCCGAAGAATTACTCGCTCGTTGAACGAATCGAATCGTGAGGCGCGCGAGCAGGAGGAAAAACGGCGAATCAACTATCAGGAATCTCCAAAGCGGTGGCGGCGCGGCACCACGTATTCACATTACTTCATAAATACTATGTTATTCATGTCATATCCACATCTACACACACCGCCATCATCATCGTCGTCATCGTCGCGATCATCGTCATCATCTTCTTCAGCCTTCTTCAGTATCATCGGCATCAGCATCAAAATCTCCTCATGCGCTGGACCTGTTCTTGGAACGCAAGATGAAAACTCGCACTCGCCGAAGGGGTCCAATGCAAGAATTTATAAAAGGAGGAAGAGTAGAAAAAAAAAATCCCATAGCTGCTTGTTGCTGCTGCTGTTCCTTCCTTCTGGTGGCTTCAAAACTTCGAAACATCAAAATCTTCCAACCAAACAACCATCCATCTATCCATCGCCTGGTCGCCTGGAAGTTCTTGAAGCGTTGTGACGTTCCTCTTCCTTCAGGTTGGGTCTCTTGATGCTGAGGATGAGGTATGAAGCTCGGATTCTTTGAGGCTGCTCTCTAGCCAGCTAGAAATCGACCGAGACCGAACTGGCAGGCCAGGGCTGTCTGCCTTCGAGCCAGGCGACCTGTCTGTGTGGAGAAAGATTCCAATAGTGCTTGCTGCCGTAGCGACGTTCCTTCGCGGAAGTGATGCCGTTCGATTTTGAAAACGTTTTCTTTTAAAATCATACTCATTTTTTTGTACCCAAAAATCCTCTCATATACAAATCAGTTCCATTGGTTAAAAGTTTTGAAAACGTACAACAAAATTTTTATGGAATCTCCTCATCTCCGTCCCTCTACACACTGTAAGGCGCAAAGATCTATAACAGTTGTAGAAAAATATCTCGTATCCTAATACCTTTCCACGCCATACTTGATTCCCTTTGCTGTGTTAGCATACCTAAATTGAGAACTTGTGCTAACAAAATTGTATTGGGCCATCCTCCCCCTTTCCTATGTACCTATTCACTGGAAGGAGGATGGTGTATCAAATAATCATAAAACCTCACCATCATAATTTCCTGAGTTTAATTTTGTCCATTTATTGGATGAATTCACGGGTTATGTAAACAAATAGCTCTTCTCCCCGCTCCCTATATTCTCAATCTTATCCTCCTACTACAAGAAAGGAATTGTTACAAATAATCATGGATATATTTCTCATGTTGGAATACCATCCCATAACAAATTTGATTCCATGTGCCTGGTTAGTTCTCAAGCTATGGAAACACTTCGAAGGAAGTCCTAATTTTCCCCCCTATCCCCCCATTCGATGGAGGGGTGAATACTTTATATTCAGAGAAACATTTCTCGTACTCAAATATCCATTGATGTCAAATTTTCTCAGTGGCCCGATTAGTGCTCGACTTATACAAACAAAGTGTATGGAAGCCTTTCTTCTCTCTTATATATCCCCACTGAAAGAATGGAGGGGCTATAATTTATCACAGAAACTTTTATCGTATTCAAATACCCTCACCTGCCAAATTTGGTTCCATTTGCTTGATCAGCTATCCAGTTATGCTGAAAATTTCGGGGTAAGATTGATCACAATTTTCAATATTTTTCGGTTATTTTTTTCTGTTAAGGAGAATGTGGTATATTTCATATATTTAAAACCAGTACTGTACTCCTATGAACGTTAAACATGGTTGTAGATAATTATAAGTCATCTTTAAAATTTGATCTAAAATTCGATTTCGTCTCTGTTCAGAATTCGATGCTTTGAGATAAGAAAGATTATGCTGCATATATTAAGGGGCTTAATTTTTCTACATTATTTACATAATTTGAACTACAAAAATAAATGAAATTAAGCCTTCATTTAATTCCCTAGACCCTCGCACTATTCTCCTTTAATTTTTTCCTTAAAACTTTACCATTTGATAGGGTTTCTAGCCTTTTATGCTTGATTGGTTTGCTTTTGGGAAATGACCCCAATCTTTAAATATCAATTATTTACCTCAAACTACAAAAAAAAACTACACCAAAACTATACATTTTCTAAGGAAAACATCTGAACTTTCACATAATTCAACCTGTTAGCTTCCAATCCCTTTGATTTCATCAAGAATGCTGTTTTAAAAAAATACAAATATTTTCCCAATTTGAAATTTTTTGAAATTTTTTTCAGCACGCATCCGGTCAATTTAATATAAAAACATGGCAAAATCCAAGCATTTGATTTTGAAGACGATCCAAACTCCGGGCAATATCCGGACAAATTTTTGAAAACCCCGAAATTTCTCAATAAAAGACAAGAAAAAAAAGTTTTATCAAAGTTTACAGACCAATTTAAATTGTATTAAAGGTTTCAAAAACCTTTCAACATTATTTTTATAAAATTTGCTCAAAATATGTCGTTTTTCGAGGCATAATTAAAAAAATTACAGCGGAATTTGTTTTCTTTTTTGGTTTTATTTGTCAACTAAAGTGAAAAAATCCGAGCATTTTTCAATTAAATCCGGGCAAAAAGACCGAGCTGGACTGTTCCTGATTTTTACATTAAGTAATTCCGGACAAACCCGGATAAAACCGGGCAACCTGGCAAGCTAGATCATCTTATAAAGACTTCATTCAAAGAAAAAAAAATCACAAAATTTCGAGGTGGTACCGTCAAATTTGACAAAGATACAGCTAATTTTGTGGACCAATCTCAATTTACTCTACTATTACAATAACAGCTGAATTTCTCTTCCTAGTTCCTAGTCTGCTAAATGTTCGAAACTTATTGAATGAAGAGTTCATAAGTTTATCTAGTTAGTGTGAAAGTTTCATGAAAAAAAATCAATTGGAAGAGAAATGGCATTCTGTAAAATTCGGAAGTTTGTGCGCTGCTCTGCTTGATTTAATTCTTTCTTAACCGCAACTGTAAGTCGAAATTTGGAAGGGGGAATTTTTCGTATGAGAAAGGATTTATAAATATTTGAAACACCTTCCTCTTTTCAATGGGAAGAAAGAAGAGGGTCCTTGATAATTTATGACATATTTTGAGAAATTCGTGAGCAACTGGAAATAAATTTGACAGGAAGAATATTTTACCTTCATCCGTCCCAAGTATTTTTACCCGTTACTGTCCCTGGAATGTCAATTTGACACTCCTGATTGAAAACCAATACATCTCTCTTGTTTCCTAACCAATTTCTTAAATATTGATAGTTTTGAAAACCTCGTAAGGTAGCTCAAATATGTTCTTTCAGACAATATTCAACTACAACAAGTAACTGCGATATCTCTTTTCAAAATTTTTCAGATGTGACTTTAACAATGTTGACGGTTCATTCATTGAAAAGAACGGTTTTTACATTTTTTGGGACAATGATCTGAAAAATTTCCAAATGTATATTCTTATAGCTACTAACGTATAGCTTCTCACTTCATCTTTCTTGAACACTGAGTGATTTTTTTCTGAGCATTCCTTAGCTACAGTCTTTTATTTCGAAGCATGTTTTTTTCGGAATTTTTTAGCCTTTAAATAAATGAAAACTAAAGATTTGTAGATTTGACAGTCAATTTCTGATGAGGGTTTTTTCCTGGGCTTTAAGGGTGCGTCCATAAAAAAGAAATGATGCAAATTTAAAATGATGCAAGTTTATTTTTTAAGTTATCATTAAATAGGATCGACTTGTGATCCGTTGATGTTTTTACATAATTAAACAAATAAACAAATAAATTTAAAGACTTCGAGAATTCATCGAGGGTCTCCGAAAAAAAAATGTATTATTTGGGTACTCCCGATAAAGTTACAAGCCGCCAGATTTCCAATAGTGTCGTATTGACACTCAAAAGTGGATTAGGGTTTAACAGAAGAAATATTTCTATTATTGTTTGTGCCTTATCCCTCTACGGGGAGGCAGAAATAGGGCCCCCCTAATTTTTATATCTTGAACATCTATCGAGTAAAAAGAATAAAATTTGGTTGGGCAGGGTAGTTGGACATGTTGAATTTTTTACTATTTTATTGACCTCTTAATCCATTTTTTTTTACTTAGGGAAATAGCCAATCAAAAACAGTTGGAAATGGGTGAATTCACGTCCAGAGCCAGATTAAGCCATCGGAGTGCTCGGGGCAATTTTTCACGGGAGTCCCTGTGATTTAATTTTTTTTTCATGTGCTGTCCCAGAGTACACAATTTTTAACCATACAAAAAACTATTAAGAGTTCGTGCAAACAATGCAGCAGAATTAAAAAACTAATCTTAAATTTAAAAAAGCTGATTTAAGCTGTTTTAAGCTGTTAAATGCAAAATTAAATTCACAATTTATTAAATAACTCTATTGCCACCCATAAATATCTGGATAAGAAAAAATAAACTACAGAATGATATTAAAACTTTTTTTCACTTCATAAACCATCTTTCGTTATGAGCTTCATCGAATGCAGAATGAATATTTCCCTCATGGCTATTGGGAAGTAATATCTATAATCTAAACTAAAAAAAAAAACAATAGAATTATATTCTCATTTCATGGAGAATCAGACAGTTTAACAGTGGAATTTAAAACCTATAATTGGATTGCATTCAGACCCACAATTCAATGTATTGATTTGAAATCGTACTATCAGATTACAAAAGAAGTTTAAATACAAAATTGAGAATCTAAGTTACAATTTTCAGGAATTGCAAAATTTGTTATTCAAATCAATAGGTTTATTTCACTTTCAAATTTTTAAACACAAGAAAGTTTTTTTCATGTAATGTGTTGGAATTGTTAAAATATAATGCGGATTTTAACTTTAAATTGAAAATCATTTATTAATGTATGTAGTATGTATGTATGTAGTTAAACCCACCAGGTGCTGGTTGGTCTTTCGACCCGAGTCGGTACGGGAAGTCTCGATCGCACATTCAAATATTGTTCATGCTTAACTCATCAACAATAGTTGCAGCACTACCAAGGGGTCCGTTTCCACTGGCTTGGGACAGGTTTGGCTCATCTCACTCCCTTTCAACTGTTCGAAACAAATAAAGAATTATGAAAAAGTGTTCAAGTATACTTCTCAAAATACCAAATTTGCCGAGATACTCCGGCTGGCTTTATTCCACAATCCATCGTATATCAGTATTCGTCCTGTCCAACCCCCCACCAAACCCCTTTAATAGAGTTAAGCTATTAGAATTTATGAATATAATATATAATAATAAAAAATAGTTATACGTTTCAAACATCTTACCTCGTATCATTTGAAAAGGATACTAGAATTAATTAAATGTAAGGATAATTATTTTTATCCTAAAAAAGGCTTCGTGAGTTTTTAAACGGGCCAAATATGTGTGCTAATAATTAATTTAAATACACTCGGTCCATCTCAAAACACTTCTTCTGTAGGCTTTCCATCTGCTGGCTAATCACAACGCGTTGCAATTTACAATTAAATCATAGCAAGCCAAAACTCAAACAAAACATAAAATTGGTGGCATGGAACGTTTAGGAAAAATAACAAATTTCTTCCCCTCATGTCTATCCTTTTTAAAATATCATCCAACACTTTTTTCCAATTTTGTACCGTAACAACCTGATATTCGCTTTTGTGATTGGATTGATTCTAGCAAACATGCATTGAAACCTATATGGTTTTAAACAACTCAGCTTCCCGCAACCGCACTTTTAGAATCACAAAGGGACCACAAATCACCTACTTTTTAACGGTATTGTCGAATGAATCCCTCACCCGATGCTACCTTTAAAATACACATAAACTATCGAATTCTTCATTCGAATGGATTTTGTATTATTGCATTCCTGATTGCTCCAGCAAAAGCACCGTCATTTATCGATCAATTTCTCGTATGAAGTTAACATATTGTTGTCACACAGAAGCACTTTTAGGTAGCTACTTTTAACGGATCTTTTTGCAATATTTTCGAATATTTTGTAAAACTTTTCCATTTGAAAGGATAAAACAAATCGGCGGCGAAACGCGAATGAAAACAGCAGCACGAACCAAAAACGTCCACCATCTCAATCCGTAAATTTCCTCTTCACAAAAACACGCAAACGAAAAATTGCAATGAGGAAAAAATAAACGCGACCACACTCGGCCAAGGCCTACTCGCGAATTCACTTTAAATTAAAAATCATTTATTCAATAAAAAAATGTTCCAAAAAAAAACAAACATTGATTTGCGGCTGGATAATTTTTATTTTGAATTTTCAATTGTTAACGGCTTAGTCAGTCATGTTTTTGAAAATCAGAACGAATGATTTTCAAAAATATGACTGACTAAGCCGTTAACAATTAATAATTCAAAATGAAAATAAAAAATAAACTTTTGTAAAAAATTCTTCTAAATGTGACTACAAAAATGCAGGTTTTTAATTAATTTTTCAAGACACAGAATCATAAATTTGGAAGAAGATGAAATTAAAAATATAGAAATAATCTTGTTTAGAGAATCGCTCAAGGAAATTCGCAATTAAACTATGAGAGCGTTTTTTTTTAATAATAATTTGAGAATAATCATTTGGAGAATGATAAGCTGAATTCAGGGTATTTCTTTTAGTACATGATAGTTTTAAAAAAATGTACAACAAAACTAAAACTCTGAATTTTGGGCTGAACTTGATGACCAAGTTTCAATTTGAATTTTAATACTTATTTTCCAACTGAAACGAAAATTCAATAGCGGAACTTAGTTTTGTCGATTGATCCTATTAAGTCAACTACAGTTACTTTTTTTACTCAATGACTGTCCGTCATGATTAATTTTGCATTATTTATACTCCAACAAACAGAAAATCGAATTAGAAATGATAACTTAAATCCGTAACAATGCTATTGCAAATCGAAATTCCTGCCAAATAAGTAAATGATCGTAAAAATGGCTACTTAAAGTCGATATAAATCGGATATGATAAAAAGTCTGCCATGTTTGCAAATTTGTTCCCTCACGCGGCATTCAAGTGAGAAATCAACCTTGTTGTTCTCTCTGCGATAAGCAGTGCAACTAGATTGCTTAAAATGAGGTAGTTCATCAGGCAAAATTGTCCAATGAGAAAGCAGCAAATACTATCGCTGGCAATGGTTTGCATTCATTGAGAGCAAAACTTGCGCTCTCTCGCATACTTTCAGGGTGTACGAATAAGGTGTTGAATATCGTTCAATTTGTGAATACCATTATTTTTTAGTTTTATACGACAATTCTTTGATGTTTATGAAACGTATTACAAAGTTGATGAAAAATATATCTACAAAAATGTTTGCTGGGACTCATTCTTATGTTTTCAAAGTAAGCAATCCAGATTTCCTGGTATTATCAATTTTATTGATATTATTGAAATTTTTTTCTTCCCTTTTTTTAAAGTTTTGCAGATTTTTGAAAATTTTTTAAATCGTCTATATTTTTGAAAAATTTTACTAGTCTAAAAAAAGTTAATTTATCCTTCGTTAAAATGTTACATTCGGATTTAATCGGACATCTCGGGATTTCAAAGTAATTGTCCACTAAAGCAAAGTATGTTAAAAATTAGACTCAATTTTCTGTGCTTGTGTTATGCTAATTGTTTTTTTAGAGTTTAAAAAGAGATTTAAACGCTGTTGACGTTTTTTTTGATAAAAATTAAAAAGTATTTTTTTGGGGGTTTTAGTCACTTTTTTATAATTTTTTTTTCTGCTAAGATTTTCCCGGATTTTATGATGAAAAATTTGAGATCAAATGCCCAGATATTTCCAGGTATTGTAAAAATTTGTTATGTCAACAGATTACGGGAGAATTTTTGTAATGTTTGTAATATTTCCTTCACTTTGAAGTAATTCTTATGTTGAAATTTTCTTTCAGTTTTCGAGGAAGCGATTTTATGATAGTTGTTGACTAAATTCTGATTCTCAAACCGTATTGGCTGAATAGACCTTTTGATGTTTCAAGCTAAGTTTCAGTTTCTCTGGCAAAATTATAGTAAAATTATATTGGAAATGTTTGAAACTGGTAACTTTTATTCAAAAATGCTGTAATCAAAAAAAAAGTTATATTATAATTTAATTATAATTTAGATTCGAAGTTTTGATGATAAAAATAATGTTTTTATTCTCATTTGAAGATAGAGGCATTTAACAAACAAGATGGGGCATACAAAAACTCTTTCTTGTTCCACTTTTTAATCTTTATGAAACGTTCATGAAAGTTTGAATTTGTTTCCATTTTAAAGTTTATTTGAATACGAAACAAAAACCACCCAAGTTGTTGTTTTGAGCTTCTTTACGTACAATTTTTCAAAATCAAAATATTACATCAATTGGTACAGAACCTTGTATGAATTTTTATATGTTTTTATGTTTGTAAAATTATAACATTCTCTCATGCCTAAGGTTGCCAGAATTTTTTCCACTCCCATCCGGGCCTAGCAATTCCGGGCATTTTTTCAAAAAAACCTGGCAAAATCCGGGCATAGATTACAATTTTTCAAATCCAAAAACCGGGCAAAAACCGGGCAAAATTTAGATGTTTTTATATATAAAAGCAAAGAAAAAAATGCAAAAAAAAATAAACTAATATTTTATTATCTAATAATTGCAGACTTCCAAAACTTTTTGGAACACTTAGATATTTAAAGGTTTATAAAAATAAATCAGCGAAATTATTTGAAACATCGTTGAAAATTTCCATACCGTTAATCGATTTTGCTGAAACTTCCTCAAAAATTTTGAATTTTTTTGGTTTCTTTGTAAAAATTGTGAAAAAATCCGGGCAAAATCCGGACTTTTTCCACGATATCCGGGCAACCGGGCCGGACTGGACTTTCTCGAAATTTGGCATAAAATATCCTGGCAAACCCGGATAAAACCGGGCAATCCGGCAAGCTGGCAAGAAAATAATTCGAATATATAAATTATATTTCCGTGTTGTTTTATTCAGTCAAAAGGAAGTAAATGAAATAAATTTTTAAAAACGATTTTTTCAGTTCAAGTTGAGGTGAAAAATTTGGTGTAAGGATACATTTGTTATTGAGGATAATTTTCCAACATTTCTTTAGTCAATGCAATATTAAATTTTTTTACATTGTAAATTAAAATTTAAAAAAATGTAACACTGAAACGTTTTTATGATTTTCTTTGTAATATACAAGCTAAAATGTGTTTTTAATTCCTAAAAATAGTTCTTGTGATACTTTTTTAAAGCCATATCCCAGCATCACTTCTCCGTTCCATAGAGAGCGTGCAGAACTATTAGCCATCATCATCGTCAACATCGTCATCATCAACACATCAGGTTCCGTCTTAATGCGACCAGTGCTGTTGCTGCTGCCACTTGAAGGCTCTGGTATGTTTCTCAAGAAGACTCAAGACTGAGACCTCGCGCGCCGTCATCATTTTTCGGTCTTCGTCTGCTATTTCACTTCTCTGGGACCGTCCCGGGAACTTCTCGGTACTGTAGCTGCTCAAGTGACGTGAGTCGGTGTATTGTTTATGCCAGGAATGCAGCCCGCACTCTTGCGCTGCTCATGTTCCTCGCTCGACCAACGACCGGTTCCAGTACAGACCCATGCTTTGCCGGGGCTCGTCTCTCTCTCTTGGACACTTCGTTGATGTCTGCGCCTGCACTCGCCGTCGTCCATGCCACCCCCAGAGTGAAAACACCCGAAGTAGCGCAGCTGGTTTTGCTCCGGCCGGACATTCTCTCTCTTTCCTTTTCTCTTATACTTTTCGAGGGTCCGTACACGACATACCGGTGAGTTTTGAACTCTCGCTCTGCCCCGACGGCTATTCCATAAATGCCAGACAAAGATCGTGAACGATCGTGTATACACGTATTAATTTTTCCTTTCCTCCTGGAGCCAAAACTTGCAGGGAAAACATACACCAGGCTCAGGTCCAGGTGCCTCGAAGAAGTGGAAGACTCCCCCGAGAGAAGACTCACAGCACTGTGGAAGTCTCTCCGAAAGCTCTGAGCATAACCTACTCAGTTAGTGTGGGTCTGAGCAGCATAAGCTTAAGTCTACAGACCTTGCGTCATTTTTTGCGCTGCTTTTCCATGAAGACTGCCAGCAGAGAACAGAGCCTATCGGTTTTCTCAGTTTTCCAACCGACCAACCGAACAGAACGGAATGCGCCGGAAGGTTGCCAAACTGAGGGTTTAATCAGGAAATTACCAACTTCCCTGTTCTCTGAACATTGTGTACCTACCTACTCATTAATTAGGCTTCCAAGTATTAACGGCGAAATTAATAACCTTACACTCTAGGGACCAACGGCATTTATGCACGATTACATAACTTGATGTTTGGTCAAATTGATGGGCAACATTTTAGGAATTTTGTCATCAATCGAACAAACTTCCATTAAATATGACCTCCATATTCTTAAAATTATTTTTTCAACAATCGAATAAAAGCTTACACTCATATTTTTTTCTCCCGTAAAACACGAAGGCAAAAATTTGTATTGTTATTTAAGTAAAATGTCAGGTAGTTTTTGCACATGTTTTAAATTTCATTTTTTTCCCCTTTATTCTAAGAAATTTGAAAAGTGGGAGGCACTATTTTCATCATAGCAAACATTTAATGAAACAAGTATACCAGATGAAATGCTCGTGTTAACAAAATAGCATAAATGCAGCTGGAGAATTGGAGGAAATATACCTGTAAAATGACAAATAAACGATCATGAGTAATTTGAGATAAATAAAAAACACTACACCGCCCGAGAACCGACCTCATGTCCTCTAAGTCCATTTCTTGACAGCTTACCACAGGTCTATTTTGCTTTCGAAGGATCTATTTTTATCAAATTCAGGTTCTTCGCTTAGACAAGCATTGAAATCCTTCATGTTTTTTGTCATCTTTTTCCGTATTGGTAAATCAAATGTGGATCTTCTTACTTTTATTGGGCTGGCATAAAATGTTTTTTCGCTTGAATGTTTGCATGTAGTGATTCTGCATTATTTTGTCCAAAAGCTCAGCGCATTTTAGGCACATAGTTGACTCCGATCGGTATTGAAATTTTGCACCCTCTTCTTTGGGTGAAGTTGAGATTTGCGTTTATCTAGCAGATCGAAGGAAAAAGGAAGATACCTACCAGTTTGAGCCCATCACTTTAATTAACTGATTGATCAGATCGTTTAAAGTCAATCTAATTGTCGCCATTTTGGCAACATTTTTATAAACTAACTAATCACTTGAGCGATTCAATTTGTTTTTGGACAAAGCGTATCACAAATAGATTATTAAAAATTACTGAATAGAAACATTTTTACGATGGTATGGAAAAAAATCTCTAAAAGCGATATAAATTATCGTTTCTTGTAAGATTTCATGTTAACTTGGATGATCGACATATACGCATTAGAAAGGGGAAATATCTTGATAGTATAGTATCAATAATTTTGATCCTCTTAAACTTAACTCCGCTGTCAGACAGGGTCTGTTGAAATTTTAAGCGTGTTTATCGAACTACGCATACTCATGGATATTGTTAGACAAGAATTTGTCAAAAGCTTCAAGACATTTGGAAACCAATTTTTTTTTGAAAAACTATCACTTTAGTAGCACCAGAAATCCTTGGTTCATGTGATTTTTGACCTCAAAAAAATATTTTAAGTTAGGTCTTAGTGTTACCAATCATTCTTGATTGATTTTATTAAGATAAAAATTACGCCGCAGTAGAATGCCGCGGACCGTAGCGTAGAGGATTGTCTTCTAAGCCAAAAGTCATCAGATCGAATCTCATAGTCTCAAAGTCACGACATAAATTGTAAATTTTCTGTGGGTTGGGGATTTTAGCATTTTTGAGATTCTTGCCATCGAATCTTCGAAAGATGTACAGTTAGAGTTAAGTAAAAATAATCTCTTAAAAGAAACATCAAGTTTCATTGAGATGCTGTATGTGTTTGTGTTCGTTTTTGAAAAGTTCGATTGAAATCATAAAACTAAACTTTTGTTAAATTTTGATTGAGAAAAATTAGTTTTAAAGGGATAAATATGTTTGTTCGTTTTCTAATGATACATCAAATTCATGTCTCAGAAAAAAAATGACAACTAGGTATGAAAATTTGAAGCATTTAACAAAAGATTCTCCTTTACTCAAAGCACTATCCGCGAAAAATGGAACCGGGGGTCTTGATCGATTTTTAAAATTTTATCTTATAGGAATTATTCCCAAACATTTCTAATTTTTCATATACATTCAAGGTGTATCAAAATTCCTTCAAAAACTAAAAAGAACTTTATTTTTTTTTTAGAGAAATGTTTTGAGACAGAATTTGGTCAAAAAGATAAAAGGCTGAATCAAATTAGAAATCCTTCTTTTGTCAGTCAGAGCTGGAACATCACGAGGGGGATTGATAAAACAAAATTCAAAAAAAAATATAAATTGGACGACAGCTTGCATGCAACAAAGATACATTACGGTGTGTTTCGACGAAGAGCTTAAAGAAAAAAAAACGCTTATTTTAGCATGGGCAGAAAGTTGAGTTTTTGCGGTTCATTTTCACTAAAAATTTAAACATTTGGTCAGTGACCCTCCATATAATTTTGTAAATTTTTTATTTGAAATCATAAAAAAATGAAGGTATAAATTTTAAGTGATTAATCATTTCAGAAGTGTCAATTCTCTTGGATTTTACTTTTGATATTTCTTAATCGAACTGGCAACTCAACAATCTCATCAAAAAAAAGTTTCAAAGTTATTTCAGAGCTATTGAAACAAACATAATTGCTTTAAAAATATATTCGTATCCACGAATTTAAAAATTTGCTGGCATATCCTGTTAGCAGTCTGAGATGATCGAATTATCTGAAATTATTAGATTTTTTGAAATAACATAAATCCATAAATCTGAAGTGGAAACGTTTGCCATAATTAAAGCTTAAAAAATAGAAAATCAACATTCTAAACTAAACGATATATGAATCTTAAAATCCCATTCGCACTTCGTAATTAAATCTAGTTCAAATTTTGCATGTAACTTTACTTTGATACAATGATCATTATAAGCCTGAAGTGTTTTATTAAACGTGTTATTTTTTCAAGCCCAATTTCAGTAACCCTGATGTAAACCAAGATTCTTCAATTTAATTCAAGGTGCTTCAAGCATTACTACAAAGTTCGAGCCCAAGAGTAAACATCGAACACAGTTGTACCGGATAGTTTTTCGATAACGATTCGGCAACTGCAACGTTGATAAAGTCGCGAATGCCATGAAGATGGTAAAACGACTATAATCGAAACAAAAAAAATACTACAAAGGTTCAATTATCTAAGCGTTAACAGTTTTCAGCTTTATATATTATTATAATAACCTTTTCAGCTCTTTGCTTTGTATTGAATTTCAAAAGTTTTAGGATTTTTTTTAATGAATGAAAAACACACAGTCTAAAACTGTGAAAAATTTGAAATTATTCCAAAAACATGCAATTCTATCTTTTAATCGAACTTTAAATTACAAAAAATCGACAGTATTGTTGGAAAAAGTTAATTGCAAATGATCGAATGAAATCTATCTTGATGCTCGTTAGATTCATCATGTTTTGTTCTTTCCAAACTTATTTTAGTTATTCTACTGTACACTGCAATTCATCTTGATTATTTAATAGAACTGTAATGAAGTACTTATATTGCAGTAAAACAATCATAACTTCTACAATTTCATACCAATTGTAGTTCATATCTTTTGAAATCATTGGATTGAATTAACCATCGAAATCCATTTAAACTAAAAAATTTAAAATTTCTTAATCTGGTCCAAAACCTTCAATGAATTTCAAATATCTCCTGAAAAAATAGTTTTTCATCGTTTTGTTGATAAATTTTTAAAAAATATCAACAGTTCTTCAATTATTACACAAAAATAAAGTTTAAATGTTCGATAGAAACCTTATTCACCTTCATTATGAGATAAATAAATTTGAAACTGATGTTATGCAGCCGAAGATGTATTTATTATGAATTCTATTGAAAACTGGTCTGTTAAGATTTAATTAAATTTGATCTGAGATAAACAAAATTAAAAAATGCCATAAACGAGTAATATTATCGAAAATTTGATTTTTATTTCTATTCAAGAGTGCGTATCTATATGCATCTAAGAATACAAATATTTTAGAATTATTTCAAAGAACAAGTTTAAAATAAAAGTAAAGATTTCTAATATCTCGTAGAAAACCAAACAAGGTATTTTAAACTGTTATTATTCATGTATCTTAGAATTTCATTAAACAGAAACTAGTTTTCTAAAATATAGTCATATGAATGTTAGCTCATGTTACATTTGGATAACGCAAATTAGTACAAGGATATTCCAAATAAAAAAATTCCAAAAACTAAAAATCCAAATCTTTTATCTTTCCAGGCGTTAAATTTTTTGTTGACTAAGAATGATAAAAATTTTAATAAACTTAAAAAAAATAAAATTTCTATATAAAAACATTGCTTTTAAATTGCACTGGAATCATTTTTCAGTTTAAAAAATTTGGATAAATATGGACTACAAAAATTGCGAAAAATAACAAATCGTATGGGGACAAACCGAACAAATATTTCCATTTTGCCTAAAAATGATTCAGAAAAGACTAAGTTTTCCATTTTTGAAAGAAATAACATAACTGTTTTATTTTTCGATGAAAAAATCTTCTATAAACACAACGTGACATGCTATTTCCATTGTAAGAAATCGAATAATTGGATCTTTTTTATGAAAAATTTGGAAAAATTAAAGACAAAAAAGGCTTTAAAATTGCAGCCTTTCACAATTTGGTATTTTGTTCTTGAGGTTATTTAATTTTAGAACAATTTTTAATAAATTTTATTTACGCCTCCCTTTAGGATTTTCGAAAATAAAATAGGTGACAAAAAAAGGTATTGATATTTGTTCCGGCCTTTTTCATGAAGAATATTTAAAAGTTATCAATGATAAACTTCTACAATGAGCTGTAAAAATAACCAGCAACACTGAATGCATTGATTTAAAGATGATTACTCTATGTTCATTTTTACTGCAGGCAGAATGTTGTATTGATTTGAGGGGAAAAAGTAACATTTAAGGCATCAAGAATTTTATTAATTCTAGATATAAGAAGCATCTTCACTCAGACTATATTCATAATGGGAAACCGTACATCTAGCGTGAAATAAGCCCACGCCAAGCATGATGACTTAGTTGTTATTCGATTTTTGAAAAAAAAAAAAAAATTAAATCTTCATTTTTTGTCATATGTATATAAAAATCAGTAATTAGTTTGAAGGAATTAAAATTGATGATGAAACAATTGATTTCAGTATGAAACAGATCGAATAAAGAGCTAAGATTCATTCCAAAACTCGAATAAGAAAATAGTTACGGAAAAAGATGATTTTTCAATTTATTATTTTACTGTTACCAAACTCGAAACTTGCGTGTTAAATGATTCATTAGGACTATGAGATGTGTCCAACTGCAATATTTTCAATTTTTTAAGCTTACAATATGCTTTAAAATAGTTTCCAAATATTTCCGCGGCAAATTTGTATTTTATGCAGAACCGCAAACCAATTTGTATGTTTTTTAAGAAACTTACAAAACTAAAAAGTTTTTCTTATGCATTTGAGAACAGTTTCCTACAAAGAAAAAAAGGTTTATGGTAAACTGGAGAATTCAGTACAATCCTCGCAAATTTTCATAAAATCTATGTCATCATTCTGGAAATCTGACAACCAATATGACGGATGAGGTAACCTGTTATTTCGTAGAACTTCGATCTTTTCTTGGTACTAAACCATTTTTTTTAATTAAAAAAGGAGATACTTATAGTTTGATAATTAAGTCTAAATCGAGTGAATCTTCAGATTTCTATATGATGTACTGAAAAAATAACGTCTGTTTTAAATGCGAAAATAATAAAAAGAAACACATAAAAACAACATAATTACTTGAAAACTTCAACTCATAACAGAATTATGATAGTGATAAAAATGATTATAGAAGAAACACCTTTAAAAAAAGTGTTTTTATTTTTTTTTTCAGTGTTTTGTTCAGTGAAAATATTTTTTTTCAGTTTTTCGTTATTTAAAGTTTAAGAAAAAAATTCAAAAAAATCTCTTCGGATAAAAACTGTACATCACCTACGAAATGCTTAAAAAATTTCACTTAGTGTCCAAGAAAGCTGAAGTGAGAAGATGTACGTTGCATATAAGGATAAATATTTTTATGAAATTTTTAATGATCATGATCACAAAAAATGCAAAAATGTGGGGTTACAATCAATGAACCATCAAAATTTGATCAAGTCACACCAGATAAGTTTCGAAAGGTGGATTGAAAAATTGACGTTATTTGGCAGATTTTTGCATTTTAAGGTTATCAAAGTACAAACACAGAATTTGTGACGAATTTTTGAAAAAATCTTTTTTTGAACTGTTTGTTAATTTTCAATTTTTCAGATTTTTTTTGCACTTGAATTCAACTTTGTACTTGATTTTAAGTTTGTTTACGAAAGATTTCGGATTAGGGTTAAAAGCTGTGTCAATAAATGTTTGGATTAATTTATTATTTATTTTAAAACAGGCGCTTGATTCATCTTAGATTGAAAATGGAACATTCTAAGTTTTAAGTAATAATTATTTAAGAAAAATTAAAACACAAGAAAGATTAAAATTTTGCTTGTGTGTTTTGTTCTCGAATAATTGAGTATAAGTTGTTTTTGTGCGTTGGATACATGCGCATTTTTTTCTTCTTAAAATCTTTTTTAGAAAGATACCTTGAATAGTCTAGAAGCTTTGGACAAGAGAAGAAAAGTGTTTTATCTTTGTTAATACAGGGTCCGGCAATTGAAGTGCTACGTTGAAATAAACATGTAAATTGATCAAAACAACAACTTTTTATTTCAAATTCATTCAATTTCTCTTGAAAACAAATAACTTTTTCAAAATTCACTGGTAAAGTTCGACTAGTTTGCCCTTGAGTTTAACCATTCGCCGCAGACGGTCTAGGAACGCATCGTATGAGGCCCGTAGGTGTTTTGTGGTATTTCATCCCTGGCTACCACGAGAAGACTTCGGCCTCCAACATACTCCAAACAACGAAGTCCATAGAGTTGCGGTCTGGCGAATTCGCCGGCCACTCGGAGCTCGAAATGAACCCTGGAAAATGTTGCGCCATCCAAAGTTGGGTTTTCTTCGCTTTGTGAGCCGGCGCCGAGTCCTGTTGGAAAACCCAATCCCTGGAACCAAAATGTCGACGTGCCCACGATTCGACGACATTCTGTAAAACTAGTTCCCGATATGTATTTTGGTTGATCTTCACTCCTTCAGGGATAAAAACCAGCGGCGTCCGGCCATCACGGGTGATTCCAGCCCAAACCATCACCGATGCTGGTTTCTGTCGCCGGGTGGCCGTCAGCTGCAAACTCTGTCGTTCTGCTTGTTCACGAACTGCTGTACGGTGAAGAGTTTCTCGTCGGTAAACACGATATTCTTCAACCTTCCTTCCGCGGCCCTCTTCAGCAGCGCCTTCGCTCTTTTTATCCGTTCTTGTTTCTGCTTCACCGTAAGGTCCTGAACCTTTTGGATCTTGTAGGGCTTAGTCTGAAGTTTATCTTTCAGGATCCGACGGAGACTTCGATCCGATATTTTGAGATCCTCTGCCAATTTAGTGGCACTACGACCGCGACGAGAATTTCTCTTAAGGCGCTTCTTGACGATCTTCGCCATGGCAGGTGTCACCACAGTAGGTCTGCGTCCCCCACTAAACCGTTTTTTTTTTGACACTTCTGGTCTCCAGGTATTTTTTTAATTGTACGGTATACAAAACTTCTGCACACACTTATATCGGACAGCTAACGAACTATGTCCATCTGCCGTTTGCCAGCTAGGAACAAGGCAACCTCAAAGCTACGTTTCTGTTCGAGATCATTTTTCCGGATAATAACTGATTACAAAAGTAACACTTAATGATAGCTAAGACTAAATGTAAACAAAGCGTAGAAAGGTCGTTCAATATTGTTTCGTGTGCAACGAAATAATTACTGTTGAAGTAATGTAGCAGTTCAATTGCCGGACCCTGTAAATATGTGCACTGTAAAATTGGTGCTGTTTTTTTTGGCCCCTAAACACAATTGAATAAAAAATTTAAAAAGTTTGAAATAATTTTTGAATTTAAGTTTTGAACACTAAATTTTGTTCATTCTTCTAATTTTTATTTATGTCATTGCGTAAGACAAAACCTACTAATGTGTTAAACTGTCTTACTCTGGTACATCTGTGGAAAACTTGATCGAACCTTTTTTCCGATCGGCCAGCGATCATCATCAATCTTTGGTGCCTAGAAAGGTGGGTTGGTTGTGTGTTTTACTGCTCGCTAATCCTATCATTCGTCCCGAGAAAAGACCGAGCCCGAGCATTAGGCTGACAAAAGTGCGGGTGCTGTAGGTGACGACGATTGTGTTTCTACCGTTTTGCTGCTTCTGCGAAGCCTACAGAGACAGAGCCTTTTTTGGTTTGGTAGATTGAGAGATCCGACCCTGTTGGGAGCAGAGAGCCAACTGTTAGTCAGAGAAAAGCTTTCCTCCTCATCAATCTCCAGGCGCAAAATCAAGGGCTCACCATAACTCGAACTTTCGAACGCATGCTGGGTGATTGAACGAAATTTTTGAGCTTTTTGCCTGCTCTGTGTGTTTTATCTGGTTGGTCCGTCGATTCAATGAAGTGTGGCATCTTAAGCTGGCAACTGAGGCCTAAGACGATCGTCTTGAACTCCACGACACAAAACGCTACTCTACTCTACTTTTGATTCATCTTCAGCTGCAGACTTTACGAGGGAACCGTTCAGTGAGATGGTTCCGTATGGCCTGCGTCGGTCGTCGTCGGATCGTTGAAGATTACGGGGACGACGACGATGGTCCTACACTAAACGAAAGCCATCCAACAACCACGACAACAACAAACAAGCGGCCCACAAAGGCTTCGGAATCAAGCAAAGGTAAGGCAAGGCAAGGCGGAGAAGAGCTCATGAGATGATACGTGACGATCATAATGCGTAGCGCGTTTGGGATTAATGAATCACCATTAGGCTGATCTTGATCAAGAATGTGTCTCTCGTTTTTAAAGAGCACACGAGATGATCAGTGTGGATCTTTTTTTTTTTTCAACCAGTCGTCTTTCTTTCTTTGGAGCTGCTTCTTTTCTTCGGGTTTTTGTGATGTTTTCTTTTGGGTCTGAAGAAAATAAAAAAGGGCTTGAATTTAACTTAATCTGGAATACATTTGTTGCAGTGCTGGTTAAACATCCACTGTGACTTGCATTTCGGAATGGAATTTCATTAACAAACAGTTGAAATAAAATCATTATTTTGAGATGTTTTCCACTGAATTCCATTGAATCTAAATTAAGTACAGTAGTGTTCAAAAGAGTACTTTTTTCGTCTAATGCAAAAATAATACAATGTGAAAATCATTGCATTGATAAATCACATAATGACACACATTATGAGTTTTTTTTTTCGATATCTCACGGGTTTGCGCAAGGAGTCTTCAGATCGTCCTCTTAATTGAAAATTTGGTTCATATTTACTACCGAATATCACATGGATTTTTTCAGATTTTCAGTTCCGAGTTAGATTCGGTAAGATTTCTTTTCTAAATAAAATAAAACCATATTCATTGCTACACAACTCTGTTATTTTGCATAATAAAATTGCGGTTCATAAAATATAAAAAATTATCAAATTTAGAAATTGAATAATTTCAATTTTTTTTATTTATGACCTTTATTGTGTAAAAATATTAAAAAGCTTCAAATGGTTTCTAAAAGTACCGTCTGCATCACCGAGTATTCTGTCAAAATTATGATGCAACTTTCATCTGAAGACACCAAAGTACGCCAACAACTCCCTTTACCTTCCTTTGCGGTTAAAAAAGGACAATTAGCCGGTAAGGGTCATATTTTAAGGATTACTATTTGATCCTTACCATTAAAACAACTGCACCAATTTTCATAAATTATACAATTTTTGAATCGTCTACATATTTACTATCTATTCATGAAAATAAAATATTATAATTTTGTTGATGTCTGAAAACCTAGCCGAAAGACAAAATAGTCGAAAAAGTAGCGTTTATGAACAAAGATTACCGATTCGAATAATGAAATTTGACTATGTCAGCAGAATTTTGGCTAAATTATACATTCAATTAAAGTATAAAAGTTTTTGATTTCCAATGTTATGCGTAATATCTGTCTTAGATTATTAACATTAAAAATGTTATTAATCTTATTACGGTTGCGTAAGTGATTGACTTGTTCATCCAAATAACACTTACATTTACATATACCACATTCATTACATAACAGTTCACACGAAGCCATGGTGTCGGGTATGCGGTGATTTGCATTGAAGATCTGCCGAACTAGTCATCTAAAGAATGCAATTCAGCGCATGCGTTGGCGAAACTGCGGTGAATCCGTGCACCCATGGTGGATTATCTACATACATCTACATACATAAAAGTTTTTGATTTCCAATGTCATATGTCATAAATGAAAATGTAAGGAAAAATAAAATACCATCGATATTTTTCTTGAAAACAATTTTTTTTATTAAACTAATTTATTGCCATATATTTATAAAACAGGGCTGAGAATTTTTATTAAATCTATAAAATCCTTAAAACCAACGCAAACCAACTAAATTTTTTATTTTTTGGTGATATTTTTATCACGGTCAAATCCGCGAAAAACATTTAGCAAGAAATATCAGAAAAACTATCAGCTGTATTTCAATATGAAATGGATTAAATGTACTGATTTCAGATTCTTGAGTTAGTTGAAGAGCCTTTTTTATTTCTTGAAAAATTAAATTAAAAAAAAATTACATAAAAGAGTAAATGTGCTCAGATTAACAAAAAGTGTAAAGTAAAAGTACATATACCGCAGATTTTTTAAAAGACATACACTGTCTTAGCCGATTTAGGCTTTACAGACTAAAGAAATGACGCGGACAACTTAAGATTAACATTGAACACCCAGTACCGAGATGGGAATCGAACCCATGCCATCAGAGGACCAGTGGTTACCGTCTTACCATGCTAACCACTCGACCATCGAGACGTACAATTTCCTCAATATATTGAAATTTTTTGCCAATTGCGAGCTTTTTCAGAACGAAAATTTCCCTAATGGAATCTCTTTGCTTTATACAAACAAAAAAAAAGTCATACAATCGAATGAAGAGAAGCCATTTTCACGATGATCAAGAAAATTACAAAGAGGCCCACTGAGAGGCCCACTGAGTGGCCCACTGAGAGGCTTTCTCGGCTAACACTTCGAGAGTCGAACGGGAAATTAAGTCCCAAAGCAATTTTGAAAATACGTAGACTCGTAAAAGAAGAATAAAAGAAAATTTACGAACGTGAAGAACAACATTTTTACGGATTCACAAAGTACAGCGCAGCTTTTTGCTGAGTTTTACAAAACGAACTATCATACCACGGAAGCTCCCGGTTCAATAGCTCCAGTTATACACAATATTTGTTTGGCTTCAGAGGGAATAGAGGCAGAATTTAAAAGGCTAGAAGCAGGTAAATCTTCAGATCCTGATGAAATACCCAACAGATTTTTAAAGGCTTGCTGCAATGAATTGGCACGTCCTTTGGCTCTACTTTTCAATTCATCGTTACATTTGGGATTATTCCCGTTTTTTCGGAAATTTTCGTGAGTTACTCCCACTTAAAAAAGGGATCCAGAAATATTGCAGATAATAACAGAGGTGTAGGAATGCTATCTGCTATGCCAAAATGTTAAGAGAAGTATCTTTATCCTCGACCGGCTATATACAGTGGTAGAGAATAGAATTTCGCCCCATCAGCACGGATTTTTCTGAAAAAGATCGGTGGTCTCAAATCTTTGCGAGTTCACCATTCGCGCATTAGATTGGATGATCACAGGATCCCAAGTGGACTGCATCTACACCAAAGGACTGAAGCAACTGTCAAATCACATATAAACAGACCGTACCGACTTTTTGGAACCAGAACGTCAGTTCCCCTTTAATTTCAATGGCATTTTGGTACCAAAACGTCAGTGCGGTACTGAAATGTCGGTGCGGAAATTTCTTTCTCTTTCAGCCCCTTGATCTACACCAGCATTTCGAAGGCCTTTGGATATATCTGCGGAAATTGGTATAAGAGGAAATATCATACCTTGGATCGGGTCTTATCTGGTGAATAGACAGCAGTACGTGTCTGTTAGTTCTGTGTGCTCAGCAGCCTTTGAAGCGTCTTCCGGAGTGCTTCAAGGGAGTCACTTAGAGCCTTTGCTTTTCATTCTTATGATGAAAAATTTTCCAAATTTCCTTTCGGATGCTTTCGTACTGATTTACACAGACTATGTGAAACTATTTTTGCCTGTTCAAAAGATAGAAGATTGTAGAAAACTTCGGACGATTTGAATGTATTCTCTGAGTTTATGATCAGAACCAAGCTGAAGGTAAATAATTCATAATGCGCAGCAATATCTTTTACAAGAAGCAGTACACCTATCCAGATTTCGTATTTCCTAAGTGGCGAAAATATTTCAAGAGTTCCCTGTGTTAAGGATTTAGGCATAAAATTGGATGCTGGATTGAGCCTCAGGAATCAGCAGTGTAGTAGCAGATGGGCTTGCCTTGTTCGGAGTTGGGAGACGTTTCGCTGGAGAATTGCAGGAGCCATCATCAAAAGCTTATACATTAGCTAAGTGGGATCGAGATTCGATTTCGCAAGCACAGTTTGGAGGCCTATGTACCAAACACACATAAACCGAATGAAAACTCATCATAAATGTTTCGTCAAATTTGCAGTGAGGAATGCGACCATTTATGTTACCTGCTAGATTTGGACCTGTTAGAAAGTTGGCATCGCACCTTTTTCCTTGAAGTAGATAGGAAGGAAGTAGAGGCATGGTGGATTCAACGTTTTTATATTCCCGCTGGACAGCAAACACAAACACTTTGACTTTGAGACGACGTAGGTGTTATGCGCTTGACCATCGCAGGACGAGCTGCAGCCGATAATGCGAGTTGAGAAGACAGCTTGATGAGAAAGACAATTCAAGTGGATTGTGTGAGAACAGCTTGAAATATATTTAAAAACCAAAACCGGTTTGAATGGACAGCTTGAAAAAAATGCATAAAATAACACTTTTAAGCGAGTTGAGAAGACAGCTTGGTGATCAAGCGGGCTGAGACGACAGCTTGAAATAAATGTATAAGAAAACATTCATAAGTGAGTTGAAAGAAACGCTTGGTGATCTAGCGGGTTGAGAAGACATCTTGAAATTAATCTAAAAAATACCTATTAGCGAATTGGGAGAACAACTTGGTAATCAAGTGGGATGAGAGGGCAGCTTAAAATGAATGTGAAAAAACCTTTGAACGAACTGAGAGGACAACTAGGTGATCAGCGGGTTGAGAAGACAGATTGTTAATCAAGCAGGTTGAAATAATAGCCTAAATTAAAAATATGGAATCAGAACATCTAAAAGCCAGTTGAGAGGATAACTTGGTGATCGAGTGGGTTGAGAGGACAGCATGAAATTAATGTTAAAGAAACACGTGTAAGCGAGTTGAGAGAAAAGCTGTTTTTCCAGGATTTTAATCATTTTCGGCTTATTCATCCCCAGAGAAAAGCTTGGTGGTCTAGCATGTTAAAAAGGCAGCTTGAAATAAATTTAAAAAAAAAACCTATGAGCGAATTGAGAGGACAGCTTGAAGTTCTATCAGGTTGAGAGAACAGCTTAAAATAAATGTATAGTAAAACACCAAAAAGCGAGTTGATAGAATAGCTTGGTGATCAAGTAGGTTGAGAGAACAGCTTGAAATAAACGTAAAAAACAACAGCTATAAGCGAGTTGTGCAGACAGCTTGGTGATAAAGCGGTTCGAGAACACAGCTTGAAATCAATGAAAATGAGTTATAACTAACGCATAATTGTTACAGCATCCATCAAATTTCAAACAATCATTGGTTACTTTTTTTTGCAAGCAAAACAAAACATTTCTTGGTTGCTTAGTTCTATTTGCCGCTGATAGTGTTCGTGACATTATGCTGGTAACTTCACTTTTCAGTTTTAGGACAATCAACCTCAAAAACGACCTAGTGTGCGACCAGCTGCCCGTTTTTTTTGTACCGAGAGTTTTTGAGGTTATTGTCCCGTCTCATCTGCAAGCTCAGCAAGTGTGCGTAAGAAATGTCAAAAACAACTCTTTAGCTCAGCGCAAATGCCCCTCGAATTTATACTAACAAAAAATGTCCCTGAATGTTTGCCAGAATTATGATGATTTCCATGTTGGAATTCGAGTGTTGCCATATGACATTTATTCTCGTCAAGTCATGTACAATGGTCAGGTTACAACAGTGATTGATATATGCTTAGATTATCCATCCGTCATGTTGGCAACACTTCCCTAATAATTTCCTATCTGTTCAACTGGCAACAATCCAGTGAACACTACAAATTCACTTTTCGTTGATTCTAGAACAATAATGAATTTACTTTCTCTTATTTGAGACTCTCTGTTATTGTTTAGGGGAACATCCCCTTTTATGTCCCACCTAAGCAAATCGCTGATTTGCTCTGTATTCCACGTAGATTTTGTGTAAAAACGAGTGTACTCGTTGAAGCAAGGTGTTTTCTACACCTTTTTGCTTATGATTATACAAATGCTTAAATTGCTTTAAAAACTTGATTTTTCAAATTTAAAAATTAAATTAAGAAATTAAGAAAAAAATCAAAGTTAGTTTTTTGAGCTAAATTAACGCTCAAAAAATCGTTTTAACTTCTTGTTCATTTTCAATGAAAATTGATCGTTTTGAAAAATTTATGCTTTTTTCAGCATATTAGGGTAATGGACTTATTTTGGACCAGAGCACCTATTTTGGATCACCTTGTCTAGCTCTCTTAGAAAGCAACTAATAATGAAAGAAATAACGTATTACATGAGGTGTCCGGGCTTCAACAATATTTGCTAAAAAATTTCATGATTTTTTTTTATAAGAGAGCTAGACAAGGTGGTCTAATATTGATTCTCTGGTCCAAAATAAGTCCGTTACCCTATGATGCGCGCGTTATAACGAGCGCATGGGCCGTGATAAAACCTACCCATAAGAGGGATATCTTAGCGAGCTCTGTATGATTTTTGAGCATAAAATCATAGTTTAGATTATTCTCTATCGATGTGTCAGAAAATATTGCCTTAATCATTTCTCTCTGCTTAGTGACACCTTATTGAAAGGGTTTTAAAATTTACATCTCAATCAACAAAACCTTTAATTTGAAATTTTTACCATACAGGAGTGTTTAAGAAAAAAATCATACTTGCCATGGCCTATCACAGCATTTAAATCCAATTGGTAATATTTTAAAAGCTTAAACTGTTACAGATTCTTCAAAACACGAGTGACGTGTATTAGCCACATGGGACGTTATATGAACTTTCCCCTACATTTGCCACGTGGTTCGTGAATCCGCCGCGATGTAAACACCGAATGAGGATACTTGATCCCCGGGGATACTTGATTCCTTAGCTATATCTCGAAACTGGAATGTCTCACAAAGATAAAATGTTCTAGAAAAATGTGCCAAAATGAGCAAAATAACAATGCTTGTAGTTTAATTTTTTTTAACAAAATAATTGTTTGAGTAATTGAGCTTTGTTTGAAAAATTTCACAAAATGTAACTTGAAGATCTATTTTCATCACTTTAAAATGTTCCTTACATGGTAAAATTATGAAAATAATATTTGTTCGAATGTATCAATCGTTCAAGCGTAAAATGAACTTTATAATGCCATATTTTCAAAGCAATCGAAAACTTTAAACTTTTCTTCAGAAAAAGTTTTCTAAAATGTTGATTATGGGTACAATTGATCCCCTAGAGTTGGGTACAATTGATCCCCCTTCCAAACGGCATATTCTTCTTCTGAATTGATCGTTATAATTGCTGATCATTGTGGTGAACCGTCCATTTCTTGCTTTCTTCAATTTCACAGTCTTTTAAATTTTTATATTCCACTTTCCTAAAATACCACTCCGAACTTATTCCGTTAAAAGTAGCCAAAAGAATAACCGTCCTTTTTCAGTACGACTAGCTTTCCACTCACACTTGCAGTTTTTCATCTTTTTACCCAACATTTTTTCACACGCAAACAATCACACAACGTATCATCGAATCACATCCCACTGCTAAAGCGCAAGCAGTGCTGCCAAGTTTTTCTTTTAATATTCTATTATTATTATTATTTTCATTTTTAATTATACATGAAGATTTATGGAAGAAGCTCAACTTCTTAGATTTTTGTTTATTTTCTGTTATTTATTATCATGTCTACCCTTACCCGATCAGGAGGGAAAAACAAAATAATATCAAAATGAGATATTTTGATACTTATTTTTTTCTATCTAAATGAGTTATAATTCAGTACTCGTAGGATGTTAAAATATCTCAAATTATATCAAAAAATCTATACGATCATAGCTTAATTATATCAGTTTTTGATATGCTCCTATCAAGATTATATCTCGTTAAGATAGCATAGTTTGATATTGGACAGAACAAATTTTATCAAAATTATAACTTATCAAGATATGAGTGCTTCGAGAACATTTTCTAGTGGAAGGTCAATAAACCACATTATTTGATAAAATCATGCCCCATTTTTGGTTTCCCAAAAATTTGATTCAATTTTATGAATCTGTTGAGCGAAACTCGTTAATGTAAGGTTTGAGCCGTTGACTTCGATGTCCGTGTTTCAGAAAAAGTTCTACGTATATCAAAATAAGATATAATCATTTTATTTTAGGACAATCCGAAAAAAATCTTGATCATTGAATTTGAGCTCAACCCCATTCCAGTTTGTCAATCAGAATAAGATATGATTCAGATTGGAGAAACTTAAAATCGAAAATTTGGAGTACTGTGTCAGAAAATATTGTCTTATTCATTTCTCTCTGCTTAGTGACACCTTATTGAAAGGGTTTTAAAATTTACATCTCAATCAACAAAACCTTTATTTTGAAATTTTTACCATACAGGAGTGTTTAAGAAAAAAATCATACTTACCATTGGCTATCACAGCATTTAAATCCAATTGGTAATATTTTAAAAGCTTAAACTGTTACAGATTCTTCAAAACACGAGTGACGTGTATTAGCCACATGGGACGTTATATGAACTTTCCCCTGCATTTGCCACGTGGTTCACAGTTTAACTGGGACAATCTATTCAATTTTCATGAAACTATTTTTTTTTTAACCAAATGTATCGAGAATTGATTATACATTCTTAATCTCTGAATTTATACGCCACTATTATGATTTCCAGAATTTAAACGTAAGTAATGCAAAATGCGTCGAACATAAAAAATATATTTCGATTGTGGTAATCATGTCATGACTGTAAAACAGCTTCACAAATTTTTTGAGCGTTGAAATCATTTGGATTTTAATTGTAAGATGGTTAATGTTTCCCCAAAATATAAATTCTAGATAGATGGTGAACATTTTTTGTTTGCATCTCCTGAAGTTTGGAAATTCTACAAAAAATATTAAATGTTTTAAACTTTCATGTGTTTCAAAAAAGTATTTTGATGCCATCCTTTATCTATGTTTGGACAAAAAGGAAACTTTTAATAATCTTCCTCATTTTGCCTAGCGTTTATCCATTGGATGATAGTTTTTACAACTTTCCGGCCATTAAAATGTTCTACCCGAAAATCACTGCGATTTGAAACAAACAATTTAATCAAAGGGTCGCGTCTTTTGTGATTAACGAGCCGTAACGGTCGATAAACAAATTGACAAATAACTATCTCTATCGATGCTCGTTTCCTATGTATGAACGAACATTTCATCGTAGAACTCAAAACCAACACACTGGGCTTTGGGCAGTCAGACTCAGTATAATTCGTTAACCTTCAACTTCCCGCATCGTCAGCAAAACAAACAAAACCAACCCAAGAGCTGGCAGGCTAGGTATCGAGCTATCGGATGGGCAAACAAAACCAAACATCCAAATCCCAAACTCCCATCTTCCGAGCAACGCAGAGCCAAGCAAGATTTCCCACCGGGTTGGGTACCTATTTTGGCTGATTCAAGAACTTGCTTGTTTGGGTCCCGGCGGATGTTAGAAAATGTGCTTACCCAATCACGGCCAAAACAATCCCCAATTAGCGCCAGCAGCCTTGTCTAGCCAGAGATAGGTTCATCATCAACATCAGCAACATCATCCTGGACTGGACTGGTCCGATTTGGCCCAGACTTGACGCTGCGTAACCAAAAAGCGCAATCACTACACATATTAGATCATTCGGCGAACGTCAGACTTCAGCATCAGCATAACTCTTCCAACCCAGCCCAAGATCAATCGTAATCGAATGAAAGGTACAAAACTGTGTGGTTTTTTTTTCTGCTTCTCTCCTCTGCTGAAAAGAAAACAAACACCTTAATGAGTGCTCGATGGGCGTTTTGTTGAGTCAATCTGTGAGCTGAGGTATGATTTTTCGAAAAAAATAAAAAATCTACGCGGAAGGAATCTCCTCTGGACAACCGAGGCGCGGGTCAATCAACCATCATCATCCCACCGAGCCACGCACTTTGCATATTATTCCTAAACACATTCTTAAGAGAGAGAGAGAGATCGTTTCTTGTGCATCGCTTAGATCTTTCTGTTCATTCTGTTTTCATCTTTCATATTGCTTCTTCTAGGTTCAGGTTTTTTTCCCTTCTTGCTCCTTGTTAAGGTTTTCCTCCGTCCGTCATAAGTCCGTCCACGCTTGAGAAGGTATGCTTTCGGTTCACAACTTTGCTGGAACAGGACGGCGCGCGGTGGAAACGCGAAGAAAAAGAACTGGACCATACGAAAAATAGCCCAAAAACAAGAATGCCGCTTGAAGCAGCGAAGCGATAGGGTTATCAAGATTATTATATGAGAGAAAAAATTTCTTAATCCGTCTTTTAAGGAGGTTTTTTAAGTTTCCTCAAGCCTAGCCCAAATAACAGACTTCAACCATGCAAATTTGATTCACATATTTTATTTCTATGATGAGAACAATAAAAAATTAGAACCAACAGATAATTTTCAGGTCCATTTTTGATTTTCTCACAGGTGTCAGTTCCATGTCTCATGTCACCTTTCTCGTCTCATGTCTTATGTCTCACATTTCATGTCTCATGTCTCATGTCTCATGTCTCATGTCTCATGTCTCATGTCTCATGTCTCATGTCTCATGTCTCATGTCTCATGTCTCATGTCTCATGTCTCATGTCTCATGTCTCATGTCTCATGCCTCATGTCTCATGTCTCATGTCTCATGTCTCATGTCTCATGTCTCATGTCTCATGTCTCATGTCTTATTGGACTGACTCAATATGGGGTCATTTTGAATTTTTCTAACCCTAGTCATTTATGCCATTTTTTTCATTTTTGTCATTTTTGTCATTTTTGTCATTTTTGTCATTTTTGTCATTTTTGTCATTTTTGTCATTTTTGTCATTTTTGTCATTTTTGTCATTTTTGTCATTTTTGTCATTTTTGTCATTTTTGTCATTTTGTCATTTTTGTCATTTTTGTCATATTTGTCATTTTTGTCATTTTTGTCATTTTTGTCATTTTTGTCATTTTTGTCATTTTTGTCATTTTTGTCATTTTTGTCATTTTTGTCATTTTTGTCATTTTTGTCATTTTTGTCATTTTTGTCATTTTTGTCATTTTTGTCATTTTTGTCATTTTTGTCATTTTTGTCATTTTTGTCATTTTTGTCATTTTTGTCATTTTTGTCATTTTTGTCATTTTTATCATTTTTGTCATTTTTGTCATTTTTGTCATTTTTGTCACTTTTGTCATTTTTGTCATTTTTGTCATTTTTGTCATTTTTGTCATTTTTGTCATTTTTGTCATTTTTGTCATTTTTGTCATTTTTGTCATTTTTGTCATTTTTGTCATTTTTGTCATTTTTGTCATTTTTGTCATTTTTGTCATTTTTGTCATTTTTGTCATTTTTGTCATTTTTGTCATTTTTGTCATTTTTGTCATTTTTGTCATTTTTGTCATTTTTGTCATTTTTGTCATTTTTGTCATTTTTGTCATTTTTGTCATTTTTGTCATTTTTGTCATTTTTGTCATTTTTGTCATTTTTGTCATTTTTGTCATTTTTGTCATTTTTGTCATTTTTGTCATTTTTGTCATTTTTGTCATTTTTGTCATTTTTGTCATTTTTGTCATTTTTGTCATTTTTGTCATTTTTGTCATTTTTGTCATTTTTGTCATTTTTGTCATTTTTGTCATTTTTGTCATTTTTGTCATTTTTGTCATTTTTGTCATTTTTGTCATTTTTGTCATTTTTGTCATTTTTGTCATTTTTGTCATTTTTGTCATTTTTGTCATTTTTGTCATTTTTGTCATTTTTGTCATTTTTGTCATTTTTGTCATTTTTGTCATTTTTGTCATTTTTGTCATTTTTGTCATTTTTGTCATTTTTGTCATTTTTGTCATTTTTGTCATTTTTGTCATTTTTGTCATTTTTGTCATTTTTGTCATTTTTGTCATTTTTGTCATTTTTGTCATTTTTGTCATTTTTGTCATTTTTGTCATTTTTGTCATTTTTGTCATTTTTGTCATTTTTGTCATTTTTGTCATTTTTGTCATTTTTGTCATTTTTGTCATTTTTGTCATTTTTGTCATTTTTGTCATTTTTGTCATTTTTGTCATTTTTGTCATTTTTGTCATTTTTGTCATTTTTGTCATTTTTGTCATTTTTGTCATTTTTGTCATTTTTGTCATTTTTGTCATTTTTGTCATTTTTGTCATTTTTGTCATTTTTGTCATTTTTGCCATATTCGTCATTTTTGGTCTTTTTTGTCAGTAAAAAAAATCATATCCTAAGAACAGATTAAGATAAAGATAATGAGATCAACTATCCCCATTTTCCCCTACGGTTTACGCAATTTTTTTTTTTCATTTTTTATGGTCATGATGTTAGGAAATAAATAAAACATTTCCATATGTGCAGCCCATGGCAATCAATTGTAAGCTGGGTTCAAGCCTATGTCCATCCATGATAGTTAATAAATAACAACAAAATAGAAAATAATACATAAAAAAAATATCAAATTTGAAAATGGAGGGAGAAGCATTTGTAAAAAATCTAATATGATACAAAGTTACGGCTTTCGAAAAAGTTATTCAGTGGAACTTTTCCTCTAGAGAATTTAATAATTGGCATAAAAACCATTGACAGGCTCAATTCCACCAAAAAAACAAAAATGATGTTGATTTTTCAGTATATTAATTTTTCCCATACAAACCTCAAAGTTCAAATTTACTCATGTGAATGTAGCTTAATTTTTTTTGTAGAAAATCACGAATGAGTTTTCAACCAAAATAAAGCTTTTATGACCCCAGGTTTTGAGAAATTCAAAAATTACCAAAAATCGACTCAGTCTACGAAAATATTAATAGTGCTAATCTCACGGTCGTCCTCTTTTTAAAAAAATCCTACTGTATGTTTGATATATCTTGTAACTTTCTGTTTAACCTCTAACATCGAATGTCTGTATGAATTTGAGTGCTAAATCTTTTAATTTAATTGACTTTTTATTTGTTGGGACAAAAAAATAAATAGCACTCCCGCAACTCATAGATAATCAAATTATTAACTGACATGTTTCAAGTAATCCAATCTAGTATCAGACAACCCTATCAGAAACGATCGATACGCGCACACCTCACCTCGCGGTTTGATGCGATTTATTCTAAGGCATCACTGTCGCTTGGACCGTGTCCTAAAGTCATCATCGTCATCTTTTTTTCCGAAAAGCATCATCATCGACATCGAGCATCGCAAGGCAGAGACCGTATGGAATGTGCGCTATCGAGAAGGAGGGCGAGAAACGAAACAGTCCGTAAAAATAAAGATGAAACAAGCAGCAGCAGCAACATCGGAAAGTTACAAACCAGAGAATGGTCCAGCCAGGCGAAAACCCAAAAATCCAACAGAGCGGCCAGCGAAAAGTGAGGATGGACAGAGAGTAGAAAACAAAAAAAAAATCAACAACCAAAAGAAGGTATGCGTTGAGCCGAGCAAAGCTCCGAGGAATAACAACACAACTACGAACCCCACCGGAAAGAAGCGTAATTTGAAGCCTCTCCTAATTCTTGCACACTTATCATATTTTCCTCTGATCGGTTGTGAATCCCCGCCATCATCCCCCCATTCTCATTCAGTATCACCTCCAAGCAGCGCGGGGAGGCTGGCAGTTCTATTGACAAGGCCCGTTTGTCGAATAAAGAACACATTTAAAGAGCCGAGGTGCCAATCGGCACAGTAATTTTTGGAGGGTTTCGGAAAGAGTTTTATTTTGTAAGAAAATGTTGAATTAATACGGAGGTATTAAAACAAACATAATCGGAAATTACCTGGAATTTGTTTTTATTTTAAAAAAAAACATTTTTTATATTCCATTGAAATGAATGTTAGATACCTACATAATTAAAATCATAATTGAAACTTGTCAGCGCATACTTTATCAAAATAACGTTTGATTTTTACTTTGAAATTCATTTCAATAATTTCTTTAGTATACCGTCTCACGACATAACTTGATGAACAACATTTCTCCAATTCACTTGGTCCATGTCAACCGTTCTCCAATTTGTGGGGTATCCCACATTCGCTAGATCATGCTCCGCTTGGTCTAATCATCACGTTCGTTGCCTTCCTGATCGTTTGGTGCCTACCGGAATCGCAGCAAACACCTGTTATGCAGGACAATCCTCCGACCTAGCGTATCCGTCCAGCCTCCGTTACTTTCTGCATACTGGGTTCGCTGAAGAGTCGAGCGAACTCGTGGTTTATCTCTCGCCTTCAAACTCCGTTCTCCTGCACGCCGCCAAAAATGGTTCTTAACACTCGTCGCCAAGGTTGCCGAAATAAATTCTGTGTTTTTGAGAAAAAAAATTCTCACTTTCTGTGATTTTACCCAAAAATTCTGTGATGGATTTCTGTGATGCTATTTCCTTGAATTTCATAAAAAATTCATGATAACTTATGTCTTTTTCACATTTTAGTTGAATAAAATCAATTACCATTACCAATCTTATCATACTTTTCTTATTCAAAGTAAGAAATCCAAGTTTCATACTGTCATAAAAAATTATAATTTCGAAAATCCATTCAAAATTTCAAAATTTTGTGCAATCTGTGAAAATTTCAAAATTCTGTGTTCTGTGACACAGATTCTGTGATGAAAATTTTCTCAAAATTCTGTGAAGTTACAGATTTTTCTGTGATTTCGGCAACCTTGCTCGTCGCTCGAATACTCCGAGTGTGCGCAGATCCTCCTCGAGCAAAATCCACGTCTCGTGCCTTCATAAGACAACTGGTCTAAAGACCTGACTGGAACATCACCTTGCCGGCCCATTTTGATAAGTTCAGCTTCGATGCCATCCTTGCCAATCGATTTGTTGCTGATCAACTGGCCAATGCCTACTTCAACTTCATTCATCGTTAGGAGTGGCTCCTTTACGTGTCGCTTACTTCGCTAGCGATGTGTCTTTCTCAACCGTCTCCAGCATGTGCGCCGTTCAGTTGATCATAGGAGTGCTGTTTCACCTTTGATTACCTCACAATTTTCCGCCAGGATGCCTCCGTCTTTATCCTGGCACATTTCGGCTTGCGGCACGAAGCCTTTGCAGAATGCGTTGGGCTTTTTGATAAAACCATCGTGTTTTTGGAAACGGGTGCTTCTTTGCGCTACTGCCGCCCGCATTGTTCTCTTCGTCCATCACCCTCCTACACTCTTCGTCGAACCAGTCGTTCCGTCGTGTATATTCCATATGACCAATGACGTACTCCGAAACGCTGTCGATGGCTGTCTTGATGACTGAGGATGTTGGTTTCGTTTGTTGTCCACTACGGAGAGTTTTGAGCTCATCTTCACCATTGCCAGGTAGTGGTCTGACTCGATGTTGGCGCCTCGACAGGATCTGACGCCGAAGATGTCCGAGAAGTACCGGCTGTGTATCAAAACGGGGTCGATCTGTGACTACGTTTGGTACGGTGATCTCCAGGTGTACTTGTGTGAGAAGCAATGCTGAAGAAAGGTTCTACGTAGACCATGTCCCAGTCCTTACTGTGCCAAGCACGTCAATGGCGCAGTGAACCTTTTCACCTAGCTACTCGTGGGGTTAAAAAATGAGCAAACTAATAAAAAAATAAAGATAACGGAACGGAGAAGGGTGGGAAACAGAATTTGTTTGGTGGGAGTGGCCTTAGGCGCTCACCGGTAAGGCAAGCAGCCAACCGGCGGAGTCGGTGGAAACACCGACTGAGGTGCGCGCGGAAGCCGTACACGAAGCACTGGAAGAGCTAATAAGTTCCCCGGAACTTCAATAGAACTAGTGAGGGCCATGTCTGGTATTGCTGACCTTGAGGAATGAGTGAAAGGGAAGTCCAACATCCACAAGGAAATACGCAAAAAGCTAACCAGGGTGATGAAGCTTTTCATCGCAGCCAATGAACCTGTGCTGCAATGTTCGGAAAATCGCTCAATTAAAGCAATCTGGATTGGTTTCTAGCTCGAATACTGATATCTCCGAGTGCTGGGATACGCACGTGGTAAAAGAACCCATTGAATATATGTAGAAAATCAACACTAACTTGATACAAGAAAATATACCATGCCCCATTGGAGGCTACCGTTGCTGTTCGTCACGTGGCTAATCGACGATGATCGACATACTTGGTGATACATTTTGAACGTCGCTCCCTCAATCATTCCCGAACGTCTATCCTCGCATCATTGTTGATAATGTTCGTTATTGATAGACGATCATGAATGTTTTAGAAGAAAAAAAGTGAAGAAAAACCAGGACCACATGTTAAAAAAAGCCGTAGCACATACTGGACAGTTCATTGCGGTTACCTAGTCATGATTTTGTCCTTCTACGCAAAGCGAAAAATAAAAAATCATCTGATAGCCTACACAGATCGCTCAAAACTGAAACATACCAGATATGATCCTAAAGGTTGAAAGTCGTCAAGGAAGGAAATCAGCATTGAGACGTTCGTTGCTGATAGTCTGCGTCCTTCTTTACCACATCATGTATCGCAAAAGTGTTTCAAATACAGAAGCGTCGTTGTCACGCATGATTGTTTGTATGATTTGGTTGAAGAAGAAAAATTTGACTGTTTGATTTTTTGGCTCAGAATGTATTCAAGCATGGCTCAGTGAAAATGATTGATTTTCGGAAAATTGCTGTGCTGAAACGTCTTGCGGAACCTTAGGCTAAAGCAAAAGAGCACGGGTGCCGTAGGGGTCAATACTTGGCTCGGTCCTGTGGAACATCACGTACGACGCATGAGCCTCCCATCGGGAGCTGAACTCGTAGGGTTTGCGGATGATGAAGTCCTCTTGGTGACAGGCTCCTCGACAGCGAAGGTACAGTTACTTGCCTCACTAGCTATCCAAGCAGTGACAAGCTGGATGCACTCCAAGTGCCTATGTTTAGCCTACCACAAAAACGAGATGGTGCTAATCACCAACCTGATATCACCCCAAACAGGTACCATTGCAGTTGGACCGTGTCGTGTCCAAACGCGCAATCAAGTACCCAGGGGTTGTAGCGGTCGCACCTTTGGTTAAGTTAAAATTCTTCATTTAGCTGAAAACTGTTTCGGGTCGCCTTTTAGTATGCAAGCAGCTTTGGTCGTTTCGATGCCTTTGTCGATTTCACATCGAAGAATGAATGCCATGCTTACTTTCTTCAAGTTTTTTTCATGTAGTTTAGCGATATGATTTGGGAAGGGAAAGCAAGACCCGAATCACAGTCAATAGAACGTGCGAGGAACTGAAATTGTCAAAACCCCGAAGAGTTTCCAAAGACTGTTCGGGATAAACGTATTTCCGCTTGGGGTCAACGCCCGGTATCGCTTTCCCTGAACTGAGGGTGCATACTTCCAATTACTTAGATCCGATTAGTGATCGCGTGTGGAAGTGCCTCCGATTCGCGATTCGTTTGCTTCACCTTTCTTAAAGAAAAGTACTTCAAAATAGTGATGTAGTTTAGAAATTGTGAACTTTATAACTTTTTATTTTGTGTAGCCCCGTCTTTAGGCTACACATCGCGCCCTAGGCAAAACAGTGCGTGTGGAAAAGGGTTTTAATTAGCCAGGTAGAGACGTGCGAAGATACCGTGCCCGTGCAAGTGCTAATTTCGGTGTCTGCCATATAGGCGCACCTGTTTCATCCACAGCAGTTACACCCAGCATACTTCAGCCACGAACCGGATTCAAGACCGATCACTCGGATGGACGGATTCCACGCCACGAGGTCGGCCTACATATTCGCACCGTCAATTCTATTGCGACCGATCGCCCAGTGGGTGTCCGAATCCACGAGTGTACCGGGAGCGAATCATTGGCAGAGCTTTTTCACAATACCATCATCATCTTTGTTTGGAAATGCCACCGCCAAAAGCTCACCCAGCTTGCCAGCGGATCAGGAGCGCATCCTCATTAAGAGGTCAAACTGTGCGACGTCAGCAGAGACACCGACCGCCAAGCTCTAGCAGAAAGTCGGAGCCAGCTACACCACGGCCACAGGTTTGAACCTCATGCTTAATCGGTGAGTCAATTTTGCTCTTGCCATCTGCCCAACAGAGGCCGTACCACGGCAGCCGTAACTTCAGCACATGATTTTCTGTTTTTGTCATCATAAATAGCAAATGTAGCATGAAAAATGAATGTTTCAAGCTTTTAACATATTGAAACATAAATCGTAGGCCTACGTCACTTGATCTATTGACGACCCTTGCAAGACAACATAAATTCTCGCTGTACAGCATTCGATGGATTTCGCCAACTGACCATCGGCAAAAGCACTGCACGGTAGATAGGGAGTAGATTTTAAAACATCGCACGCACTGGTAGGAGAGGATAGGATGAAAAATATGTACCTACATATATGTACACTAAGTTTCAGAAATGAAAATTGAATGAATTCCAAAATCATACCAACTTACCTCAATTAAAAGATGAACATAAACTCGTTGTAAATACACCGTCTTTTCAACTCTACTTGAATTTCATCACAATGCATGAACTATGACTCCCAGAAAGTTTGGTCATTATGATTTCTGAATTCCATCACTCCGCGTGGCGTGTCCTATTTGAATTTTTTAAGATTCTAACTTTGTACACTTCCACTAACGTTCGCTCGTTGGTGATGGGTTATTGGTAGTCCTATGATGATTATCTCAAGAATGAGTGAAATCGTACCGGATGTTTTTAGAAATATTTTCTAGGTTTTGATAATCTTTGTGAGTGTGACCGAGAATTTCTTGAGTTTTATTGGATTGCTGATACGGAAGTCAACCTTTTTCGATCCTTTATCTGATCGGATAAACTACCTGGACTCGCCTTGAAGTGAGTCTCAGCCGGGCAGCTCGATCTTGGTGTGCATAAGCAGCACGCTTACTTCGGGTCGATCAAGGCTGACTACAGGGTGATGATCGGCGAAAGACTCAGCTTCACGAGTCATGTTGACTACGTGTGTAAGAGAGCGGTAACGGTCACGGCCGTACTCACACGGATGATGTCGAACCCTTGGCAATCCGCAGTAGTAAGAGGAGGATACTTTTAAGCGTGACCACGTCAATCTTGCAGTACGGAGCAGCGACTTAGGGAAGACAATGTAACCTGCAGAGACTTAGCAGCGTCCAAGGTTTGCGGCGGTACGTACTGCTAACCTGGCGATGCCTGGCGAGCTTCTCGAGTCGGTGAAGGATGTCGTCACTATCAGGAAACATCCGAGTCGTAGCGTTCAAAGTCCCCATTGTGTGCCGTGATAGGCGCGGGTCCGGGACAAGCTGCTCTCGATCTGGCACACGGAGGGGAGAAAAATCCGCGTACTGAAACTGTCGAGTTGTGTGCGTCCGACTCCACGGTTTGAAGCTACAAATATAAGACAACATCTTCTACGTAGCGGATGCCGTGGGTAAACGGCGTTCGTGCGTAGGATGCTCCACCTTCTGGAAGTATCCGAGTTGTGCGGTTCCCAACGACCGAAGCTACGGGGTAAGACTTTACCTTCTTTGCAGTGGAAATCGTTGGGAAAGAGTTATTTCACGATCGGGGAATACCCACGGGTAGAGTGGCTCTCAACGCCGTGTGAACCATTCGGGTTGGTGTAGGATTACGTCTTCGCCGGGAATCATCCGAGTAATTGCGTTGAGCCCGCGCTTGAACCTTGAATATCGGAGATAAGAGGGCAGGCTTGGAGTCGTTAGAGGAGATGTCAGGTCTGGCATCATATGAATAGAGTTCCGGGTCTCGAGTCGGGTTACCTAGAGTCATTACGAGAAGAGGTCAGATCTCGAGTCACAAGAGAAGAAATCGGGCCTTAATCGTGCAGAGGAGAGGTCAACCTCTAGTCGATGCGAGGAAGGGTCGAATCTCGAGTCGTTAGAGGAGAGATAAAGCCTAGAGTCGCAGAGGAGAGGTTTGTGTGAGAATCTCGAGTCATTGCAAGAAGATGTCAATTTTCAAGCCGTTAGAGGAGAGTTCGGACGTCGATTCGTAAGGATGAAAGGTTTTGCTGAAAGTGGTCTCGTCAATGAGTATTGCCTTGGATTGCTCTAGCGCGAATAGAACTCCCACTTTTGAAGCATTGTGTGTTAAACAGTTCGAGGTGGGAACTAGGTCTGCGGCCCCAGGTGGAGTTTAGAGAGTATGAGGAATACATAGAGTATATCATGAAGCTTCCCATTGTAACCATGGACCCAGAGTAGCAAACTGGGGGGACGGCTTTCCGAGCCTTGGAATACAATTCGTAAACCGGGATTTACCAGATGTTAATTGCTAGCACAACTAACCTTTGAACAACCTAAGCAGCAATCATGTCAGTTGTGCGGCTGTCTGAATTTGAACCACAATAGAGTCCAGAACCGGAACTCCTCATTGGAGATCCATGCCGGTGTTTTTGGAATTTAGCCTCAGAGAAGTGGGAGGAATGCGGCCAATGTTTGAAAGAAATCCAGAACTGGTCATATCAAGCCGTTAGGCAACGAGGGATCCGACCGTCCGCCAGGGCATGAGAGGTTTCGGAGCGCAACACTCCGGAATCGTATTGGACTCGTTGGCTCTGTCCAATTTTTTCGTAAGTTTATGTAATTTCTTGGATAAGCCTTGTGGATCGGATTTTCAGCGTGATCAAAGCCGTAGCAAACTGGGTTCACGGGCAAAACTTTTCTGATTTTCCGGCTCCTCTGCCCCTCTGTACAGTGTTGCCGGTTGGGTATTTTTACTGAGCAATTGCCTACTCTCAACCGTTGTTACTGAACGGGGCTACTGAACAGGCAGCACTGAACGCACTCAAGTTAAGAAAAGAGAAAAGAAAGCGGTGGGAAAGTTGTAGGACGAAAATAAACAATAACAAAACAACAATAAGTTCGCGTTAGGTGTGAAGTTGTTATGAGCAGAAGAATCTACATTTGTAAAGATTCGTCCTGAAAGTACAAGTTAATGCAACTGCAAGTGCAACTTAATACAATTGTGCGGAAGTGAAGTGAGGTCGCTTGAGCAAAGGGCAATATTGTGGATACGCGATGGTTCAGAAGACACCCAATTAAGTTCAAGCAGTTGAGTAGAGGTGGCTAGCGGAAGGCAGCTAATTCGAATCGAGACAGCAGGAAGCGAATAGGAGAAGTCACTAAACGTGAGATAAAGAACATGGAATATTGTTCTCTTCATCAAAGTAATGTTTCATTCGTAGGTTTTTAAAACTCGCCGAACTTCGAACGAATAAAGGAGTGTTAAAAATTTGGAATCAACTTTTCTTTGTTTCCCGTGAAACGCAAGTAACAAAACTTACAACCGTCAAAGCAGCTTATGCAGGGAAGAAGAAAAGTAGTAATAGAAATGGATTGTGGATATTTCACTTGTTTAAATTTTACCTTACACAATTTCAAGAATAGTTAAATGTAGCAAATCATTTCAATAAAGGTGTCTTTTGCATTAAACGTGGATTTATTGCAATGTAGGTAGGTACCTTTATTATTAAAAAAAAGTTTGCGTGTACAAGAAACATACACTTTTGTCACTACGAAATGCTAAGTCTGCTTGAGTTAACTGAGTTTTATTATTTGTTTTTAGTTATTCAGAGTGATTATCAGTTAGGTTTTAATTAAGAAATATATTAATAAATTTGGAAACGCTGATTTCCCCCCCAAACGATGTTTCAAAAAGAGCCGAAAATTTCAAGCCTTTTACTAGGTGGAGGTACGAAGGAAGGTCGATATCGTTTCACGGCTCTCCTTAGTGCCAAGTGATTCGGGGCAGTCCCAAAGTCACACGAACTCAGGCAGGCAGGAGCCTCCTTCTGGTGGCACCTCAACTCAAAAGAGTCCAAGTCCGAGTAACAACCTACAATATTCTCATTAATACCCCGGGAGATATTAGGTATTTGTTTACGCTCGCCTTTGAATCCGTCGTCATCATCCATCGGCGGCGGATGAACCATCGGAGCATCAATCGGAGGAGGAAGAAGGTTCCTACCCTCTTTGTTGGCTGCCACTTCTTTCCATTTTTCGGAGGAGCGTTTTCATGCGACTTTATACGAGGAGGACATCACATTGGATTGGCGGAGTTTCGATGGATGGTCTCTCCTCTCTCTTTTTGTTTCACCTCACTCAGTCAGTGAGTGAGCGCATTTTCCTGGCCCTAACGATTATTGATATTAATTTTACAAGTTTATTCTTTTCATTGAATAGTTTAAGCATTGTCCGATCGAGAGAGAGAATGTTGAGCCGAAGGCTGAGCGAAAGCTCTCTCCCACATAGTGAGAGAATAAACTCATTTTCTCACATTGTTTAGTTAGGGAAAAGCTCGATCGCGATGCGATCGAGTTTGTGCAACCGAAAGAGACGGAATAACCACTTTGGGGGACCTGTCGGACAGGTTTCTCCAGGGGACTGCCGCTCAAGTGGTGTTGGTGTGGTCGTTCCCTGGAGGATCGTGGCTGCGTCGGCCAGTGCAGGTTGCTGTGCGTGTGCGTGTTGGTGCAGTACCGTGGATCGCTAGTTGCTGGCTGAAGAGAAGTTTTCCAGTCGAAACAGCTCGTCCGTGGATCAGAGCTCACCAGTCTTGCTAAAGATTTCCCGAAGAGCAGTCCTACTTTTGTCGCGGTGCTCGATTTTGCGCGAGTTGAATTTTGTTGGGAGCAGGAAAAGTTAAAAGGTTTTGTCGATTGACATTATTTGGGCGTTTCTGGATTTGCGTGGTGCTGTACCAGAACTTGGTCCGGAGCGTGATCGTGCCAAGTTTGCATTGCGGAATGTAACAAATAAATCAGATTTTTGTGAAATTCGGTTTAGAAAAAGGGAAAAGGTGGGTGCTCGCGCGCGCGATCAAATAAACAACGACGGCGATCGCGAGATCGCGAGGAATTCCGTTTCGCACCCGAGACAGTTGTGGATTACTGGAAATTTTGCGCCGTGTCGCAAATGTTGTTCGGGTTTCTTCGCGTTTGAGGAGTTTTTTTTTTTGGAATTGGATCACCCGCCCGACGGACGAACGACGGGAACACTACCAGATTGCGCAAAGAACTTCGTGATCTCGTGTGTGAATTGTGTTGGCTTTTGTTTTGTTGTCCAGGGGGCACACCGAGAACAATCAATTGGCTTTCGTTGCACATTGCGACGGGTTTGTGGCCTCGAAAGTCCGTGAACGACAACACTTCTTCGGGTCTTGGATCAGATTATCCTCGATCTGCAGGAATCAGAGACTTCAGCGATCGTGAGTCTTTGGGCCAGAGCGATGATAGCAGTTAATTGCTGAAAAAATCTCGATCCCTACTGTTGAGGTGTAACCGGAGATCCTCGCTTTTGCTGACAGAGTAGCTCTAAGCTTAGGAAGAGATTTTTCTGACTCTTGAAAACTGAAAGAGTTTGAAAGTGAGGTACTTAAAAGTTGTTTGAAATTCACCATCTAAGGAGAGAATTTGAGCCGAAAACGAAGGCCTTTAGACAGACTCCAGAGGGTAAAATGTTTTCGAAAAACGGCCCTGTCCGATAAGAGGAGCTCCGAAAGAAACTCCAAAAATTGTTCAGATAAACCGGAGATCTCGCTACAAGTTGCACTTCTAGTAATCTCCGGACGGTTCCTCTTGGAAGAGTGACCAAAATCCACCGCAAAAGGGACGGGTGGCGAGGGACGAAAAATATGAAAACGAGATAGTTTCGAAAGAGCGCTTTGCTACCCATCGTCGTCTTCGTCTTCAAGAGGAGTGCGATGTTTCCGAAAACCGTCGGCCGCCAATATCTTAAGCAGCTGAAGTTTGAAAATCGGTGGACTCTGGAAGAGACACGGTGAGACGGTGATGAAGATCAGCTCCGTACCCTGGAACGAAAATCTTAAAATAAGAAAAAAATAAACCGAAAAAAACGGACGAGACGGATGGACACACGGACCCGGGGCCGACGTACCACAAAACCTCTGTCTCTGAAGCTGGAGCGCTGTCTCTCGACGGTGTATCTTTTATGAATAATTAAACATATGGAAAGTGTTGAACGTGGACGACATCTCTCGTAGACGACCGAGCGAGCAGCAGCCGACGGAGAAGAATCAAACGCACACCCGTAATTTGAGATCTTGTCGTCAACGTTGTTGAGGCCACGAATCTTCAGAAAACTTTCCACGGGTGTTTGATTGAACGGTGATGTGTTTGGTTGAAGTGGGCTCACCAAGTACTCAAAAAACTTGAACGAATTTTGGCTTCTGAAAGTTCTGCGGAAAGAGAATAATTTTGAAAATTTTACCTCAAAGATTACTGGCTCACGAAAACGCGATTCGTGCTCGTTTCAGATATTCAGCCTTGGGCGGAGAAGCCGAAGAAGCTTCGAAAAGAAGTGAGTTGTGTGTGGTGAACGCGTAGAAGAAGCGATAAGAAGAAAAATTCTTGAATACCAACGGAGAAGTGGTGGGTGTAGGAAAGATTTAAACAAAATTAAGCTCTGGAAACAAACGCGAATACCAATCGGCGACTGATTGAAGAAATCGGGAAAGGGGAAAGAAAGAGGATCGCACACGGTTTGTGGGCTCCAAAGAAGAATGTTTTTACCGAAAACCAAGTGATTGTGAACCGTAATTGCCTACTAGTAACAAATACATGATCTCTTGTGGACGATCAAGTGATTCAGAAGCGGAACGTGCGATAAGCCCAATCAACGATCGCGGAAAAAGCGTAGTAATAATGTGTGATCGATCCAAACAACAAATCATAACAACAAAACTGGGTGCTAGTGTTCTTGACGATCGTCAGCTACCGCAGCATCCCAAGCAACAGCAACAGCAGTTGTAAAGGGGTCCGCGATCGCGCGTCAAACAAGTGTGTAACAAGCGAAGAGATTTAATAGGATTGTAAAAAGTTTATCACTCGAATAAATCAATTATAAATCGGGACAGCAACATCTCGTCGTCGTCTTCTTCGTCGTTGTTGTTGCGTGGACGACCGAGCTAAGTGGTTTGTGTGTTGTGTCTCGTGCCTCTTAGCCTTTTTTGGGTGGGTTGGAGGAGCAGCGGTAGGAAGAAGAAGCAGAACACAACACGAACGAACAATCTCCTCCAGGCTGGAGAGCTAACCGAGGACCGCCGTTCGGACGATCGGAATCGATCAGGTGCCGTGTGTGAGGACGGGAGCACCCGCAAAATGTTTGACGTTCGTACCGTGGAAGCCGGTGGAAGTTGTGATCAAGATCGTGATAGTGATACAATGTCAATCACAGCGAGACGGCGACGTGCATTTCAGCGGCAGGCCTGCCTGCTCAGCGTAATGGCTGCGTTTTCCCTGGGGTTAGCACTTGGCGTGTTTGTGCCACTAATTGGTATGTCACAGGCGGTGACGAATGCGAAGGGATCTGGAGCAGTAGCCGGGGGCGACGGCAGTAGTAGTGGTGATGGGGAAGGTGACGGATTAGGTGGGATTCCAGGCACTCGGTTTGGAGAGCACCTGCCGCATAAGTTGCCACACTTTCCTACGCTGGAAGATCTGCGGGGGAAGGATTCCTACAACTCGGTGTCCTTTGTGGCGGAAGAGAAACTAAAGGCGGAAGATGTGTTCCGGCATGCGTTCCACATCGATCAGCAGCGGGACGATAAGGACACAATGGTAATAAAGAAGTTTGATCCCGAGGATCGATACATCAAGGAGTACATGGTTCGGAGGACTCCGGATGGACTGTTCCACAAAGGTCCGGAGAAGAGGCTTTCTCAGCCATCAATCATGGAACAGATTCTTAACTCTGGGAAGCTGGAAACGGCCGAAGAATCTGTGATAGAGATTGTTAACCAAAGCGATGATCACGACTACACCGAGGACTCCGATGGAGTCATTCTGAATGATATCTTTTGGGGATCAACCGTTGAAAATGCCCTGCCAAAAGGGTTCGACAAAGGTCAAAGTGAGCTGTGGACTGACTACCTACAATCTGCCGAGGTTGACCATCTGGAGGTCGGTTGCGGAAGGATGCAGAACCGGATGGTAGTTTTTCGAGACGGAACTCGGGCCTGTGCCCGGTATCGTCAAAACACGGATCAGATCCAGGGCGAGCTTTTTAGTTTTTATCTGGGCCAGCTTCTCAACATAAGTAACCTGGCACCGAGCGCCGCCTCGATCATTGATATGGAAACCAAACTGTGGTCATCAGTTTCGGATGACATATCCAACTCCCAGTGGAAATCCACCAAACCGGTGGTCATTACAAAATGGATTGAACACCTAGAACCAGCGGGGATTCCAAAGCCATTCCAGCCGCTGGAGCGACACCTCAATAAACTAGACATAAGGAACATAACCGAGGGCCTTGATCTTCCGAAGCCTCCAAAAGGTTTACTGGATCGATTGGGTGCCACCATTACCCCAGAACTGCAGCCAATCCGGCCACCGGGAGCTCCCCTGGCCGAACCGGTGTTAAGGCGCCTGGTCGAACTCGCTCAATGGTCGGATCTGATCGTGTTTGACTACCTGATCGCGAACCTTGATCGGGTGGTTAACAACTTGTACAACTACCAGTGGAACGCCGACATCATGGCTGCCCCAGCACACAACCTGGCCCGCCAAAGCGACTCCCATCTCCTGGTCTTCCTGGACAACGAGTCCGGTCTGCTGCACGGCTATCGGCTCCTGAAAAAGTACGAAGCCTACCACGGACTGCTGCTGGACAACCTGTGCGTGTTCCGGAGATCGACGATCGCGGCCCTACAACATCTGCGGGACAGCAACGTCGGCCATCGGCTAAACGAGCTCTTCGAGCGAACCACCAACGCCAAAATCCGGGATGTGCTGCCACCACTGCCGGAGAAATCCATCAAAATACTAGTCGATAGGATTGATCGAGTGCTAGGTCAAGTGCAAAAATGTCGTGAAATTTTCTCCAACCGATGACGACGACGGTCGTCTCGGAACCCGGAGTTTGTAGGTATATAAATGTTAGTTTTTTTTTTGGTTTTTTGTTTGATAGCAAGGTACGCTGGTCGTGTTTCACAGTAAAAGCTTAAAAAAAAGTTTTCAATTTCGCTCTCGCGTGCCCCTGCGGGATCCTCGGGCAACCTGTGGCTAAATCATCTATCCCCTCGGAGCCATCGGAGCGCGGCACAAACGAGACAACCGGGGCATCATCGTTTGTTTAGTGAGCACTGTCGTTGTTGTTGTTGTTGTTGTTGTTGTTGTTCCTATCCTAGATTGTTTTTTTTCTCGTTGTTGTGTTTTCTATTTGTTGCTGCTCCATGCTTCAACTCCTACAACATACAAACAAGCGGGACGCGCGGCTTAGCCGTCGTCGTCGTCGTCGTGAACTCTCCCTCAAGTTGTTTGGGGGCCCTTTTCCAGTCGTTGTCCAAACCGAGAAATGTTGCTTTTGCTGCTGCTGATGATGATGGAGGGACCCCCAGCCGAGTTCAGGGTCCAGGTGACCCCTAAGACTCGAAGCTAAAACCCGAATGTGGTCGGGCGGTTGGAGGAAATCAGCCGAGAGACGGCATGCCCGTCGTAAGTCGCTTATTTTCGTTTCGTTTCGTTTCGTTCGTTGTTATGCTTTTGCTTATTTTTGGCCCCGGCCGTGTGTGAGAGAATCGCGCTCCGCGTGGCTGGCCTGGCAAGCAACCGGGCACCGAGATTTAGGCGATTTATCGCAATTTCTGAAAGACACCCGCTCCGGAAAATTGTTCCACGGCTCGGGTCCCTTAGAACAAAGATTGGAAAACAATATAAAATAGTTTAGTGGGCACCCTGCTGGGGCCTAGAGGGCCCCATGAATTATTGTGTATTTACTTTGGAGCATCGGCTGGCATCAACGGGTCACGTGCAGGAGGTTTAACAATTTGGGAACATAGGAAAAAACTAGGCCTAGATCCCTAAAACGATTATTGTAGGAGCTAAGCCAACGTGAAATATCCCCGGAGACTTGGCCCGGATTTTGAGCTTACTCTAACTAAACAAAACAATTCCAGGTTTGCTTAAAAACATATTAAATAACCTGAACTTAAATAATGAAAAAAATACACAAAAAAATGAATGTAGAACTTTAAAAAATTAGTGATAGTAGGTTAACTTAAACAGTAATCAGTGGAATTTATCTTCTAGCTCTGAAGAAATTCAACGAATAGGTTAACTATCTAAAAAAATTATCGGACAAATTGGCGTTAAGAACGTATTTGTGCGAAACACTGCAAACTGAAATATGGCAGATGTAATTCTGCGCTTTGGTCAAAATTCATCTGATCAGTAAATGAAAAGTTGAGTTTTCATGTATCTTCCAAGTTTTCTTGAAAACGTTCCGAGCCATTGCAATGATGAGATACAGTTTTTAAGTGACGGATCAAACATGTAAATTTTCTTTTTATTTTGTTCAAGGAAATCGTTAAAAGTTGTCAATGGGTTCTGGCTCTGAACTCTGAACCTCAATCATGATTTTTGATGTGCAATTTGTTGTTCGTTTATCCAATTTTCTTATTTTGGTTATCATTTCTCAATTGTTCAAATTTTAAGCTACGTTCGTTTTTTCGTTTTATAAGCTACGTTCTTAAATCGGTGTAAACATTTAGGGTCCGGAGTAATTTATTCTGATTAGTTCATTCGATTTATCAGAAAGTTGATATTTACATTTTACATAGAGTACAGAGTATTCTTACAATTTTGTAGTGTTTCATATAACTATTTCGAAGAAATTATTAAACATATACTCTTGATTGTTTTTTCATACTTAGTATCAAATGTAAAATGACGAAAATGGACTTTTCAAAGGTGTTTCAAGGGGCTACATCTAAGGTTGCCAAAATCACAAAAAAAAAACTGTAATTTCACAGAATTTTTGGTACATTTTTATCACAGAATCTGTGTCAAAGAAAACAAAATTTTGAAATATTTTCAGATTTCTCAATTTTTTTAAATTTAGAATGAATTTTTATTTTTTTGTCAATATAAATATAGATTTTTAACTTTGAATGAGAAAAGTATGGTGAAGTTGGCAATGTTAATTATTTTTTCACAGCTAAAATTTAAAAAAGTCAAAATCTAAGATTTTTTTTTTGAAAACACAGAATTTTTCGATAACCTTGGCTACAACCTGGTTGAGTTGGATTACTTTGGAAGATGATGATAGATTCAAATCTTTACTTTAAAATTTCTTGCATCTTTAAAGCTTTAGCTAGAGCTTTATTTTTGCACTTTTATTGCTGCATTTTAAAGCGTTCAGGATGAGCACCTGAGCACTATTTAGCTCTTTAAAGCAAAGTGATATTCCAAAACTTATCATCTTATATCCAAAAATCTCGAAAACAATTGGTTTTAAAATATTCAAGAGATTAAAAATAAGTAAATTCATGGTATTTCGATGGTTTGTTTGATAAGTGTTTAAAACAGAATTCCATAATTTCACAGAATTCGGAGTAAACAAAATCTGTGTCACAGAACACAGAATTTTTGAAATATTCACAGATTTCACAGAATTTTCAAATTGCATACATACGTTTTTCCAAAATAAATTTTTTTTAACATCAATATTGATTTTAGATTTTTGACTACAAACTGCAAAATATTATACGATTGGTAATGTCAATAGATTTTTCCCAGAAAATGTGAAAATCACGCAATTTGACATGACTTTTCAATGAAATTTTTAAAAAATGATGTACAGATCTACTTTGCCCGAAGAAAGTTGGAACAATGTTAAAAATTTTGTCTCAACTTTCATATGTGGGTGCCATAATGGCCAAGTGTAGGTTCGCTGAAACCTGAATGATATCTCGTTTTATAACCATTTTGAAATGAGTTTTTAGATCACAGCATTTATCATTTTTCGGTTTCGATTGAGCACAAAATTTGGCATCGATTGCAAAAGGATGACTAAACGAGGTTTCAAAATACTTGCAGGGAAACCTTAATTTGTTGAAATGCGATTCCTTTTCTAAGGATATTAAAAATGTGTTAACGGTGCCTAGTTTCGCTTTTGATTTTGTACAATTATGCGTCGAATTCTTTCAAAATTAATATTTAAAACGGACATCATTAAATGTTGGTCCCTGTGCTCTGATACCTTAACGATAGCTAAATTTACCATGTCTGAGAAATCAACTTTAAAAAGTGCGCTCACTATGCTGGTAATGGCTGATTTTTTTTAGCACAATTTTTATTTCAACATAATTTTTGATCAAAGAATATTAAATTTCAAACTATGTCGTCAGGATACCGCTTATCTGCTCTAAGAAAATGAATGAACCAAAATGTTAAGCCATCGTAGGGAAATCAGCACCTTAAAATGCTATCGATGCTTTGGAGTTGGTCATCTTTCATCTTTCGATGTATTGATACTTTAATGAAACCTAATTTTGCCATCGGGAGAGTCGTGAAACTCAATTATGCTATCATTTTGGTGATAGATAGCTGTATGTATGTATGTATCCACCTTGGGTTCGCGGTCGCGCCGCAGTAATGGCCAAGAAAATAACCCACACGTCCAACATTTTGGTAACAGACAGCTATCGATTAAGGCATCAAAGTCTACAAGGGAAGGTGTAACTTGAATTTTCCAAAATAATGATACCATAATGAGGTCTATTTTGCAACGATTGAAAAATCAATACATGAAATGCGAGCACTATGCCGGTTATGAACAAATTTGGTGATTGTTTTCAGTTCCATTTCATTTTAAGCTTCGAATTTTATTTGATCATTGATCGCAGAAAATTTAATACCAAATCCTGCTATCATTCTGAACTCACTTCTTGCTCTTTCACAATAAACGAACCCTAAACTCTTGTTTTGATATTTTTGAAAAAACAAAACCAAATATATAGTACTTACATTTTGGTTTCAATTCTTTTTAGGCATTATTTTTCGATCAATTGATGCTTAATTTAAACCTTCCTTTGTCATTGAAAAAATGTGGTAATAAATTATGCTTTCATTTTTGTATGGATACCTCATTTTGGTTACAGTTTGCCATCGACTCACTCATCAAAGTCTGCAAATTTAAGAACTTGTGCAAAAAATTGCAAAAATTTAATTTATTTTATTTCAATTTTTTAAAGTACCTTTTAGAAAATTTCTGTTATTTCTCCAAATTTCAAAGTAAGATCAAAATTCCAAGTCTCAATCATAGCAAATATATTCCTATAGCTAATGAAAAATGTTTTGTAACAAAACCCGTATTGAAAAAAAAATCAATAGGAATCCAAAAACTTTTTTTTACACATAATATCGGCTTTAAACCTTTTGAGTGGTGTTCAAATTAAAATTATATTATTTACCTGTGTCATTCATTTCTTAACTCTTTTACAAAAAAAAGATTGTGTTTTAAATGGTTAAGTTACATAGCTGGAACATATATTATCTGGGTAAATATTATCTTTATAAAATATCTTGAAAAAACACAGAAAATTCATTTTTTTTCTTGGTTTTTTGAGAAATGTTAGCTGTTAAAGCGTATTTTAATGCATTTAATCAAAATTTATACTGGTTTTTTCTTTGTCATTAGTTTTTGGCATTCAAAGGCATTTTTATGAAAGAAGTCAAACAATCATTTTAAAATGTAAATATTTATAGAATACATCAAAGATTCTCGAATCGAAAATTTCAAACAAACTTCTAACGTTTATGTTTAATCACTAGAAAATATGTACCAGCAGTTTTTTTTCCTGTGAATAAGGAATGTTTGAAGATATTTCATTGAAATTTCAAATCAAATTTAAGCTAAAGAAACTCATGTGACTTTTTTGACGAATTTTCCAACAATTGTGGAATTTAAGCTTTCAAAGGATGTTTACTCTAGAACATAGGTTTACAAGAACAAGGTTAAGCCTGATTTGAGGAAGTGAAAGCACATTTATTCAAAATCAACTTTTTCGTTTTTTTTAATATTCAACCTGTTCTTGCATTTTATTTAAAATTGTATATTAACAATTTATTTGTGACTGGTTTTGCAGCATGCCTATAAATTTTCGCTTTTTCTACAACAAAATATCTCCACAATAAAGTCTAAGTCTGAGTTGGAAGACAATTGAGCCGTAAACACGGATGTTTAGAGCTCGATGTTTGAAGTACCGTTTCACTCATAGATTTTTTTAGCATCAGGTTTAAAGATTTTTGTCACCTCTTATCCGGGCCGGACAAATCCGAGCAATTTTATATAAAAACCTGGCCAAGTCCGGGCATTTGATTTCTGATTGGATGTCCAAAAATCTGGGCAATATCCAGACAAATTTAGTCAAAATCTAGAAACCAGTCAACAAAAATAAAGAAAAAATTGAAAATAACATTTCATCAAAACTAATCGACAATTTTATCGTATTTTATGCTTAAAAAAATCATGATAACTTTTGCAAAACTTGCTCAAAACAATTTAGTTTAGGCTGGACTGCTCCCAAAATTTGTATTAAATATCCGGACAAACTTGAATAAAATCGGACAATCTGGCAACGTTAATTAGGCGGCGTTGGAAGCATATTTTTTTCGCAAAAATATTTTTTCACAATAAGTTTCAAAACGTAGGAGCAAAAAATATTGTTTTTCCATGATCATGAAATTTTTTTTAAAAAGTTTCTTTTATGTACGAATGATTTTAACCATTAAGGCATTTTGATGTGCCGAGGGTATTTTTCCTTAATTTAGATTAGTAAGAGAGGGGGCTGAAATCGTTGAAGAGATTAAAATGTTAATTAGATGAAAATGGGATAATCAAGGGGTCACTTCCAAGAACAGTTTTCGTCAGAGTCCGGTGGTGGCTTCCTGTAGCTGTGATTTCGAAAGCTACCCAGGTTTTCCGTCTTCCTCCGCCTTCTTTCTGGTGTCTCAGGATCCGTCGGATGAAAATTTGTTCTGATAAATAGACGAAACCAGTATACAGTACAGTACAGGTGGAGTATGAAAATTCAAAATAAAAAAAAGTTTGCCGAATTGTCCCGAATTGGAACTCCAGTTAGTACACTTCGGGCCCTAAGAGTATCCAGAAGCCAAGCCCTCGATCAATCGAACCGTTTACACGTCCTCTCAAAATGATCAACGTCATGGTTTGGAAAAATGTTTTCGATAATTTTTATTCGCTACGCTATAAATTAAGCTTTCCTGATTGCCCGGATATTCTATACAAAATTTGACAAAAGTCTGGTCCGGCTCGGCAGCCCGAATTTCATTGTTAAAAACCCGGATTTTGCCCGGATTTATTCACCTTATTTGCCAAATAAAACAAAAAAAATTGAATTGTGTTGATTTTTTTCTTCATTTAAGCGTCCAAAACGATAGTTTTGGAGCAAGTTTTATAAAAAATAATCTTTAATGGTTTTAAATATGATTGCTTAAAATACAATTAAAAATCTGCTGATAAGTTTTGATGAAAAAACATTTGTTTCCAATTTTTTTATCTTGACTTTTTTTAGTGTTTCCTGGGTTTTGACCAAATTTGTCCGGATATTGTTCAGATTTTTTATACACAAATTTGAAATCATATACCCGGATTTTGCCGGATTTTTCAGGTTAAATAGCCCGAGTTTGCTCGGCCTGGATACGTGCTGAAAAACTGCTAGCAACCTTACAAAAATAGTTTAAATATAGAAATTTCCCTCTGAAAATCTGTCGCAGATCCTTCTAACGAAAAATCCGGCTCTGCCGGAAACAATTCCAACCTTAAAAAAATCAAAAAGAAAGGGCGCCTTTATAATTGGCAATGACGACAAAGTTTTACTGTTCTTAGCCCAGAACCGCACTAGGGCAGATACATACAACATGCTTCAAACATTTCGAACTGGCCCCAAACGCATACTCTCTCGCATACCGTTAAATTGTTGTTTGAAAACCCTCCCGGGAACCCAAATCTCGACCGGGGACGCTTTGCGTCCCTCGGTGGAGTCCCAAGGAATGTCTGTGCAAGCTGCTGCGTGTTGCGCTTCTGGCTTGAGATTGTTCAGGTCAAACGCCTCGAAACGTTGCGACTCGGTCTTGGGTTTTGGTCTTGGGTCGTTACAAACTGCCGGCCGCCCTCCCGGTAATGTGTGGCATTCGAAAGATCGACGATGGGGCGGCCGCCAATTTGTGTCGATTTTCTCAAAGTCGGAATTTTTTTTTCCAGCAGAGGGAACAACTTCCACGAGATGCTGTTGCTCCCAGGGTTACCCAGGCCTAAATGAATGGAACCTTCCTTCCTTTCCCCCCATTTCATCTTAAAGGAACTTGTGAAGGGTGATTATTGAAAAGTGTTTGGGAATGTGTGCAGCATTGTCTTTCTTGCGAACCTTTCCAGGTTCAGGCAAGCAAGAAGCTCCACATCACAACGGAGGATGTTGGTTGTTTTGCAAGGCAGCCCCCTTCTTCTCTGAAGAGTTATTAGCAAGGTGTTGCTTCCCATGTGAATTATTGGATCGTTTGTTTGGAGCAATTTTTTTCGGGCACCAACATGTGGAGCTTTAAAATATATCAACCTTGATTTTTCCTTCGTGCCAATTGGTTTGGCTCATTAATGTTAATTTAAATGTAAAACGACTTTAGTTGAATAAAATCATATCACATATCACAAACAATTGACAATAGTAGAATGTTTACCTAAATTACATTTTTCTTTACACCTAAAAGGTTTTTAACCTTTAAACGTTGTTCAAAGCTTTAAAAAATTGAGTTAATTAGTTTCGAAAAAATTTTAACAAATTAATTTGCAACAGTGTAATGCAAGTCACCCGGAAGCGTCTTCCTACTGGCATGAGCACGCATGACTTTCCGGTCCAAAGGTTTGTCCATCGAACTCAATTTCCGTCCAGATTTTTTTTTTGTCCACGAAGCTCCTTCAATTTCCATGCTTCCGAATCAAATTCCAGGCTGCTCCAATGCACTTCTTCCATTTTTGCCAACTGACTCAGTGAAATGTTGGGGATAGAACAACATTTTTGCATGATATTTTTGAGCGTTCCGGGGAAATGCTTTAAATTTTTACAAAAATTATGGAAACTGGTGTTTCAGCCTTTGTTCAACCATTTCTGCTACCATTAAAATTTGACGAAATAAACTGTGGCTAAATTTACTCATGCAGACATTTTTAAGGATTTAATTGCTTTGCTTAGTTTCGAAAGGACCAATGGTTTCCCTGAAGGGTTGAATTTTTGATTTCCTTAATTAATTTAAAAAAAATCAATTAATTTCTTATGTGCGAAATTCGCCTTTTGTAGAAGGGCAGTTTGGTCGCTTAAGAACGACAAATTTGTGTTGCGCCGCAGACATCATAATTGGTATAGCGTACTGCGGCACGCGACCAATAAGCCAGAGATTTAAAGTTTGATACAAATTTCAAAACAAAAAAAAAACTAAGGGGAGGGAAGTGAGTGCCAAACATTGGGCAGAAATTTGTCATTTTTTTGTTTAATCCGTCAATTGACGTTTTATGGAAAAAATTCTGACTAACTTCATCAAATCAAGTTGAGTAAGGCGCTTCGTAGAGAATTTGCGGATTGGAAATGAATCCAGCATATTTTTTATCAAAAAATGTTTGATGCGATGTCATGCACTGTTTTCTGAGGCATGGGATGTTTAGAATATTTGCGATGCAGTTGCAGATTTCGACGACGAAGACGATTACCGCTGGTGGTTATCAGTACTACAAAATTTGATAGAACAGAATAAAACTGTTCAAGAAGAAGACGTTCAGTTTGATGTTGTGAATGTTGCTGGAATTGGAAAGAGTTTTGAACCCCAATAATGATACTTCATTCTGTGAATGCTTTGATACATTGTCGACCACAGAGATAACCTCATGAAGTGTAAATTCGAGTGGTATGAAGACGAGGTTAATTTCGATACCTCGGCGTTAGGCAGAGCAAAACCTTTCTCCTTACTATCCAGAACCTGCTATGGTGTGAAAACTCCAATAATAATTACGCTTGGATTGATGACTTTGTTAAATAACTTTTTTTTTTATTTATTTTTTCCAAGTGAGAACCATATTATTGTTTTCAAATTTATTTTCAGGGTTATAAAATCAGGAAAAAAAACCGAGTTAAAATATACGGATAACTATATCATTCAATTAAATTTTCTTTGAATTTTTAACCAGTATTTAAAAATATTAAGGTTGCCAATTTTTTTTCAGCACGTATCAGCGCCTTACAGATTTGGGCAATAATATATAAAAAAAAATTGCACTTCATTTCAAAACTTTCGATCAAAAATCTAGGCAATATCCGGGCAATTTTTTCAATACCCACAAATTACTCAACAGAAATCAAGAAAATAAAATTGAAATTTGTTTCTCCTCAAAACTCATCGACATATTTTAAATCGTTTGTTAAGCTCCCAAAAAACCTTTCATGATTATTTTTATAAAACTTGCTCACAAATTTTGTTTTGGAGGTATTGAAGAAAATATTTACAACACAATTTGCTTTTTTTTGGTTGATTTGCCAAATAAAGTAAAAAGATCCGTGCAAAGTTTGGGCTCTTTTCAATGAAACCTGGGCAACCGAGCCGGGTCGAACTGTTACCAAATTTTGTAAAAAATATTCTGGCAAACCCGGATAAAACCGAGCAAACTGGCAATCTTAACAAGATTTCTATCACTCCTAAACGGAAAAATCTTTTTGGCATATTTTTAGAGCTCAAAGCTTCTTGTGTAGAGCATTTTTTAAAGATATTTACTACTTATGATAGTATTTATAATGAATGGTTTTCTCAGTAATGTTACAATACAATTAAGTGATCTATTTTGTCGGATTTTTTCGTTATTGCATCATTTTGAGAAAAAAAATGCAAAAACTTGTTGAGGCGTTCTTTACTAAACTGTGCTTTGGGTAAATTTTGCAAACGATATACAATTCTGTTACATACTTCACTGAAAATTTATAAAAGTTTGTGAACCATACAAGTCTTCTCATTCCTGGATATCTTTCATTGAACTTAAACACAATTATTCCTTCAATTTTTTACTTTTTCTTGTAAGATATTTCTCCATCACCTGCCAAATTGACTAATTGAATATGATGAAAGACCTTCATAAAATTCGGATAACGTTAAAAGGCCGATTCATAGTTAATTCTATAAAAACGGTCATGGCAAACTGCCGCAGCTCCTAAATTTCTCACGCTTATGGATTTTCCAACTACTTAAGCCGTGTCTGGCACAAAAATGGTAATTGTAGGATTTGAACTATTCGTTTTGTTGCCCTGGATTCATGCACCAATTTGAAGTATTGAAGCTTTCCATGCTTCATTCTAAAGATAATAAATTGGTTTAGGTTTCAAAAGAAGAAAAGTTGAACGAACGAATTCGTTTGGGTTAGAATTTTATATTATTATAAAAATTTGGATAATTTGTAAGGTTAATTGATAGTAACAAATTCGACTCAGAATTTATGTCAAAATCTCGAAAACTAGTCCTAATAATAATCACTTGTTGATAAAAATCGGGTCTGAATCTAAATTTAATTTTAAATTAGATCTACCTAATTTTAAAAGTTCTGGTTCTTAACTATCATAATTGTACTTTTGTTTGCAAATTTCGGATTCTATATCCAAATTCTGATTTTTGATTTTCAGCTCAATTCGTCATTAGACATTATAAATGAAAAATTGTATTGAAATCCTGATTCAAATTTCGATTTGTTATTCATACAAAATTTGATTAATGATTTTGGAATATCAGGTGCATTTTCAATATTTGGATTTTAATTTCCGGATATGAACAAATCAATTAAGAATCCATCCCGAATATTTGTTTCTTATTCGAATTAGAAGTTTTTAACTTATTTCATTTTGCAGATATTAAACAAAACGAAGCTTCGAAATGGCGATCTTGTTTAAAAAAAAACTGAGAATCATAATTTTTATATTTAAATAAAGTTTCCAAAGTCGGATTGAAAATAAAAAATTGAAATATTGAAATCAAATTTGAACCAAGAGCTTCAAAATTTGAACTTTTCCGAATTATTTTAGCATGTAGCCAGGCTGGGATATTCCGGGCATTGTTTTAACCTTGTAAAAACCGAGAAATTGACTTTAGTTGAGCACTCAAAAATCAGGATAATATCCGGGCAAATCTGAGCAAAATCAAAGCAAATATCCAAAATAAATGAAGGAAATAATAAAAAAAATTGGAATTTAATTTATTTGTTGAAACACATTTGCAGCGTTGATTCGTTTAAGACATCCATGTTGATAAATTTTGGTTTATTTTGATAATACAAATCATTAAACAAAATTTCAAGGACGTTTAATTTTAAACTGAATTTGAGATTTTTTTTTAAATTTACCAAATAATGTGAACAAAACCAAGAACAATAGGAGCTGTTTTCTCTAAGTTGCAGAAACGGGACAAGCCTTAATAAATCCAGCCAATTTGGAATGCCCAATCATAATACAGTCGATTTTGGGAGCAAATTCCACTTCTTGGTTATATTTTTAAATTCTGAACTGGAATGAAGATTCTTAATAATCTAGAAATTTTAAAAAGATCCAAAATCCAAACTTTAATTTAGATCCAAAATTTTCCATTAAGAAATAATATTTAAAATTTAGATTAAGATTGGCACGTAAAATATCAAGATGAATATTTCGTTGAGGAATTCATATTGCAAGAGATTGAAGATTTATAATTTGGTATTTAATTTAATTTCAAAATTTCAATTTGTTTACTCAAGCCAGTTTGTATACACAACCCAGCTGTTATTCACAAAGATTAAGAAAAATTTTATTTGTTAAAGTGTTGTTTAATTTAAAAAATATTGCTTATAAAGAAACATGAAATCTACACGTTGAAAAATCAGCAGGGAATGCCATATTTTCTCGATGTATCTCGATGTAGCTTTTTTTTAATTTTTTGTTTGTTTCGATTATAGTCATTTTACCATTTTTATGGCATTCGCAACTTTATCAACGTTGCAGTTGGCGGATCGTTATTGAAAAACTTATGTGGTACAACTGTGTTCGATGTTTACTCTTCGGCTCGAACTCGCGGACATCTGCTCAAGAGACAACAGTTTTGCAAACTGAGCTATATCACAAGCCACTTGATGAAGCTTTATGAATAATGTATTATTTTTATTCAAAATTCAAATTCCAAACTGAAATCTTAAACGTCAATCTTATACCGCAATAGTTTCAGCTCTCACTTTTCTTTGAAAAATTTATTTATTTTTAAAGATGGTTAAAATGTTCGAATTTTTTCGAATATTTTTTTGTTCAGTTTAAGCCATTGTATATGAGCAGAACAGCACTGTTTTTCCAAAGAAATTGAAGGCTTTCTCAAAACTTCGAAACAAATCAAAAGACTTAATCAACCAGACTCTTGATCAAATCCAAAGCCTAAGACAATCAATAGAGATTGCTTTCCTTTTCAGTTACTTATTGGTGGGAAAAATACCTTTAAAAGAAAATATTTATTTAAGTTAAGTATTTTAGATCGTATTTAAACCAAAATGGAAGCAATTGGTCCGAGTCCAGAAGGGAAACAGTGTGGTTTCGGAATTCTTCTTCGGAGATCCTGTTTTTACAGTTTTCATGACCTATTTGAGATGGTGAGTGATTTCGACCGACAATCGCTCTTGCCAAGGTCTTTTGAAGGAATGTGGAGGATCAACACGATGAAAAATTTGAAATACCTGGAGAAACTTATGTGTCCGTTTTACCCGATCTTGATGTGTCCGCCTTACCCGTCGAGCATCTCTTTTTTTTTTTCAAAACGTTTGTTGCTCAAACTCTTTGACCAAAATTCGCTGATTTTCCTCCAGATGGTTTGACAGAAGCCTAATAAACACTCCACCTCTGAAAACGGTTAAAATTTTCGAAAATACTGCGAACTATGAACTTTTTTCTTAGGAGAGAAAATTACATGAAATAATGGATCCTCAAAGTTTTTGTTTGTTTGTTATTAATAAAGAGTCTCGAATGTGTTGATACACTTAGGCGAACATATACCCATCATCAAATTTGTCCGAACATTGTTTTTTTTTTTCGAAATATTGAAAGTGTCCGTCATACCCGCTCTTCCCTAACTATACAATACGAAAAACTTTAAATATAAATGAATTTAAAAATGAATTATCAAATAAGTACCGTAAACTGGGGGAACTTTGATCACTTTTTTCGTTCATCTTAGAATATTTTGGAAGGGATTGCTTTTTCGTAATACCTAAAAGCTTTAAAACCCTTACTGAGGTGAGGAGTTTTAAACATGATCATGGATTGCAGAAAATTCAAACGACATTTGTGGTCATAAATAAATGTTTGTTACAAAACCAGATTTCGAGTTACGGGGTAACTTTGATCACTGTGGTTTTTACGTATCTCAACATCTTCAAATTTATTGTTTTGATGTCATTAAGCACAGAAGGTTCAAAACATCGATAACAGTAATTTTTTGTTTTGACTCAATTGAATTTTTCAACGTTTTCTTTCAAAAAGAAATATACTCGAAAGATGGACAATGTTGCTGCATACATTTAGGGGCAAAAATTATAAACATTTCTCAATATTTTTTGGCCTCGAAAACAAATAAAATTTTACCTTCATGCAGTTCCCTAAGCCCTCGTACTGTTCCCAATTTCTTTTTTTTTCTTCAAACCTTACCATTTCATAGGGTTTTTAGCCATTTTTCCAATACAGGCTTTTTCATGGAAAATGACCGTTTTTTTTTTTCAATATCCAAAAATTATCATCAAATGACCATAAAAATAACACTTAAACTTAACCCTAACCAAGAAAAATAGTTGAACTTTTACATAAAACAACCCATTTGCTCCTAAATGCTTAAATTTGATCAGGAGAAATGTTTGTTTGTGAGCCTTTAAAAAACCAGATATTTTGAGATTTTAAAATTATATTTTAATAATATAAAAAATCTCCTAATAAAAACCAAATTTAGCTTATTTGTAACTCAATTTACAGGCTTTCAAACGTAGTAAATAGTTTTCAGATATTTTAACTTTATACTTAGTTAATGATGATTATCTGCAAAAATTTCTAGTTGATCAAAGTTACCCCGCTGATCAAAGTTCCCCCAGTTTACGGTACCTACCAAGAATTTGATTGATACTAATTCATGCATAATTTTAGCAAAAATAGCATAGACAAAAATTAGTCACCAAAATCTCCCCCCATGAGGTGGTTCTTCAAACGGCCTTCATCCGGGTTAAAATCTATTTTTTTTCCAAAATATGGATTAAATCGAGAAAATAATTCTTATTCCTATGTAACGTATGTAACGTAAGATATTGTTCTTAAAGATTGCGTTCTGTTCAACTCGCCTTTACACTTATGAACAAGTTACTTATCAGTCGAACTAGTTTAATTCTATCGGCTTATACTTTTAACTCACAAATTTTCAGAGTTAGCTTCCAGATAAGAAAATTTTGTGAACAGACACTAAACTTCTTCCAGTCAACCTTTAGCTTATTGTTATGGAACTATGAGAATGGCGATAAGGTTCCTTTTAACGGTTTCTATTTGATATGGAGAACATAGAACTGGAAAAAAAATGAAAATAATCCTAGTTCAATGCTCCAGCAGACTTCTCTTATCACTTTGCTCTCACGTTCAGGGAGGTCATCCCGGGGAACATGGAATAGAACTTAGACAAGTTTAGCGCTCTTGTGGTGATGATAACTCCTTTCGGACTCAACAGATAACCTCTATTTGAAAAAATAAAAGTTCAACAATCTATAGCTCCCCGGTAATAGAAAACAGTAGGCAACAGTGTCGAAGTGCGTTGGAGGTCTTCGAGAGACCCCCTCTTCCTGCCTTGTGACCGACCGAAAGATCCCGCCGGGAAACTTTGAGGGACCCTTGGGTCCAAATTTATTTCTGAAGCGAAACTAACTCCCTATCCCACACAATCCATAGACCCTTCTGGGGAAGTTTATGTACGGAAAAAAAATCTTTGCGCCACTTGCAAACTTTGCCTCAAGTTTGGCGGGTCGCTGTTGGTTCCATTGCAGTGGTGCAGTACCCGATGTATACTTTTTTTCATGGTTTATGATTTTTTTTCGTTTTTACGCGCGCCGGTTCCAGCAACTCACTGCTCTGTCCAGCCGGCGGCCATGTGCGAGTCGAGTTTCTCCGGCCCATGACGAAGTTTTGCCTGCTTCCACTTATTCTTGTTGACTGGTTCCTGTACAGGGAATAAAAAATGAAAAAAAAACAGTCCAGTTCAGATCGACGACGTCGACGGGGCTCTGCCATGTTGGGTGTTTGTAACATGTTGTTGTTGTTAGTTTTTGAGACCCCATCCACAGTCAGTAGACGACTCGACACTCGAGTTTAGTGTTGTAAAACTGTTGTAGGTTGGGCTCTGCCTTGGAAATTGACCCGTCCGTCGTCTGCCTCTAAGAACGTTAGTGTGCGTGCGTGTGTTTGCGGGACTTTGACTCCGAGGGAGTCTCAATCTTCTGTAATAGAGGAAAAATAAAAATGGGAAAAAAAAAACTAGAGCATCTCGTGCGGGTGGAATGCACCAGCCCAGTCTTTGACGACAAACGCCCTCAGGGCAAATGAATGAAGTATAGGGTCATGAGAATGAATGGAAGCAGGGAGCTCCGACTATTTGCAGAACCGACTTTCATGACTTCTCACACACAGAGCAGCTTTCCATGCTCGGTGCTATTATGTTTCATAACTCTCCCCGAATGTTTTGCCTGTTATGATTGAGTTGAGTTTTGAGATTGTGGGAGAAACTCTGAGCCAATCGTTGAGAGCGTTCGGAGCTTTGGGTCTCCCCTCAGTTAAGGACCCCAACTTGGGAAAGAGAGCATTTCGGAGAGCTTTTGCAAGTTTTTGCATGTTTGAAAGCATGACGAGAAAGAAACGAACACAAAAGCAAATGGGCTTGAAGCAGAAAATATGGAAATGAGTAAATTTGTGGCTGCACAGGTTATGAATTTTTGGGTAGGAAGTTTTGCCGTCGGGATGTGTTGACAGGTTGATTTAATTTAAAATTTGAATCTGAATTCCAGATATAATTTCAGAAAAAAAAAACAAATTTGTATGAAAAATACAAAGAGAAGACGAACAAAAATACAAAAGACTTCTACGCTTTTAAAGAGACGAACCTGAATGTGGAAAATAGTTTATCAAACGCTCCAAAATATCTGAAATTTGAAACAGAATTCTAAATTCCGAATTCTGAATTCTGAATTCTAAATCTGAATTCCAAATCTGGATTCTAAAATTGGATTCTGAATCTTAATTCTGAATCTAAATTCTGAATCTGAATTCTGAATCTGAATTCTGAATCTGAATTCTGAATCTGAATTCTGAATCTGAATTCTGAATCTGAATTCTGAATCAGAATTCTGAATCTGAATTCTGAATCTGAATTCTGAATCTGAATTCTGAATCTGAATTCTGAATCTGAATTCTGAATCTGAATTCTGAATCTGAATTCTGAATCTGAATTCTGAATCTGAATTCTGAATCTGAATTCTGAATCTGAATTCTGAATCTGAATTCTGAATCTGAATTCTGAATCTGAATTCTGAATCTGAATTCTGAATCTGAATTCTGAATCTTAATTCTGAATCTGAATTCTGAATCTGAATTCTGAATCTGAATTCTGAATCTGAATTCTGAATCTGAATTCTGAATCTGAATTCTGAATCTGAATTCTGAATCGGAATTCTGAATCTGAATTCTGAATTTGAATTCTGAATCGGAATTCTGAATCTGAATTCTGAATCTGAATTCTGAATCTGAATTCTGAATCTGAATTCTGAATCTGAATTCTGAATCTGAATTCTGAATCTGAATTCTGAATCTGAATTCTGAATCTGAATTCTGAATCTGAATTCTGAATCTGAATTCTGAATCTGAATTCTGAATCTGAATTCTGAATCTGAATTCTGAATCTGAATTCTGAATCTGAATTCTGAATCTGAATTCTGAATCTGAATTCTGAATCTGAATTCTGAATCTGAATTCTGAATCTGAATTCTGAATCTGAATTCTGAATCTGAATATTGAGTCTGAATTCTGAATCTGGATTCTGAATCTAAATTCTTATTCAGAATTCTGAATCGGAATTCTGAATCTGAATTCTGAATCGGAATTCTGAATCTGAATTCTGAATCTGCATTCTGAATCTGAATTCTGAATCTGAATTCTGAATCTGAATTCTGAATCTGAATTCTGAATCTGAATTCTGAATCTGAATTCTGAATCTGAATTCTGAATCTGAATTCTGAATCTGAATTCTGAATCTGAATTCTGAATCTGAATTCTGAATCTGAATTCTGAATCTGAATTCTGAATCTGAATTCTGAATCTGAATATTGAGTCTGAATTCTGAATCTGGATTCTGAATCTAAATTCTTATTCAGAATTCTGAATCGGAATTCTGAATCTGAATTCTGAATCGGAATTCTGAATCTGAATTCTGAATCTGAAATCTGAATCTGAATTCCGAATCTGAATTCCGAATCTGAATTCCGAATCTGAATCTGAATTCTGAATCTTAATCTGAATTTTGAATATAAATTCTGGATTCTGAATCTGAATTTTGAATATAAATTCTGGATTCTGAATCTGAATTCTGAATATGAATTCTGAATCTGAATCTGAGTTTTTAATTTTTATTTTTCAATCTTGGTCTTAGTTGAAAATGTTTTATCATAAACTGAATTTAGAAAAAAAAATTAATGGGGCTCACTAACAAGGGAACACAACGAGAGTGAAACGAAGGAACACGAAAAAGCAAATCACCTTCAGGGAAAGAAACAACAGCAACAACAAAAAACAGTTAAAGAAGCAAAAACAAATAGTTATCCTCAGCCACGACTGTTTGACCAAAATGTGATCTGTACTATAGACATTATGTAATTTATGGTAAAATTATCTGTAGAAAAATAAACTTGAAGAAAGGAAAAAAAAACGAAGGGATGAGAGTGTCGAGAAAATGAAAACACGACTCTGGGAAGCTAGAGGGAAGTGAAAAGCTTTTAAAAACGCCAACCCGTCCCGGCACCGAGAGTAGAGTTCATCTCGAAAGCCAGACTGCCGGCAAACCCAGACCTGGTAAAGATGATTTATGTCCAGTACAAGTACTTGTTTATAAAAAGAGAGAGAAAAAATACGAGCGACCTATCGCGTTTCAGGGCAAGTGTCAGCAGAACCGGGTGAGTTCGGACGGGAGAAATCATGTAAATAGGGTAGTTAGGATTTTAATAGTCGCAAGCAATAAAAATGAGAAAAAAGGGAAGGAAAAAAATCGGGATGAATACTCATTCATTGTTAAACGAACGGGCAGTAAAAATTTGTTTGCTAAACGGTTCTGTAAAAAGTAGTAACAAATTTGTACCAAAAATACAGAAAAAAGACGAACAAAAATACGAATGACTTCAACGCTTTTTAAGCGATGAATCTGATTATGAGAAAATTTGTAAATCAAGAGCTCAAAGAAAACATGTTGAACAAAAAAACAGGAAGAGTACAACTTAGAATTGTAAATCTTTGTTCATGCGTATAAGCATCAAAATCATCAAATTGAGATTCAAGAATAAGGATTTAAAACATCATACAGAAATGTTTCTAGACAATATTCGGCGGTAGAAAAGGAGCAACCCTCCTAACACCTTTCTCTCTTGATGAATTGTTGCCAATGTAATGTTGTCAATGGCAGCTGAGCTCATTCATGCAAAATAGCAAACCGAGACTGAAGACAATACTGAATCTGTTGAAGAATGGAAAACAGAAAAAAAAACATATACAACAAAAAACAGACAAAAGGAAAAAAACGCAAAAATAAAAGTATGTCACACCAAGTCACTAAGTGTGGAACAAAGGTAATCAAAAGTGGAACTAATCGTCACATTGATTGAAACTTTTGTTTTTCAATATTTTTTTTATATTTTGAATTACTCGTAATGGATTGTGATCTAGTCGGTAGTATTTGTTTCTAGTTCAAAATTATGTGCATTTTTCTTGTTTGTTTAAATTTTACCCTTCGAGTATTAAGACAAAACACCTGGTGAATCCATACATGCTTTGGAACAATTGTTATTCATTTGAAAATGTTGACATGTGAAACAAGTTAAAAAATAAACTGTAAAATAGACTTTGTAGTAATTGTAAGATTAAGTTGTAGCTGAAAGTGTATAACGAGCAAAAGCAAATAGGTACTTTAATAAATTGCTGTACAGGTTAGAATTTAAGAAATAAGCAAACAAAAGCGTTTATGATCCGCTAGGGATGTAAATTATTTGTAAATAAATGAAGGTAGTGTACATTCTAAGTATTATAACAAAGAAATAAAAATGGATCAATACAGAATGATGTATGAATATTGAAAATTAAAGCAATCAGAATGTTTATTATCCGAAAGCCCCTTACGTTCGATGAAAAACTTAAAAAAACTCTTTCTCCTCGACCATTCAACATTGATGTGTTTATCTTGAATTTTAAGGAAACTGATTAATAACAATTTAAGAACCTTTAAGAGCAAAAAAAAAAGGTAAGTTACTTGTCAGAACGAATGTGAGGATAAAAAGTATTACACTTATAACAATCAGAGTACAAAATAAGTACAAAAGTAGTTGATTATTCATCCGAAAGCCCTCAAAGTTTACGATTTCTCTATATTTCACAATTTTTCATTCATATTGATGAACTGTTCAAAATTCAGCTCGAAATGATGAGTTTCATTAACCGACATCTGTCTAAACTACACTTTAACTCTTTGTTCTCACTAAGACAATTATTTTGTGGATTGAAATTAACTTCCTCTCATTTGTATCTTGATTCATGTTCATACAAAATTGAGCGTTTCTTAAAGTTTTAAGAAGAATTTTTTGGGAATGACATCTTGAAAGCGCAGTTATTGATTCAATTGATATTGAGTCAATTCAATAATTCCAAGCAAATAATAATCATGTTGTTGAGTTAAAGTTTTTCCCCAACTGGATAATTTTCTTTCACTTTGACTTTTGAAACAAATCAACACAATCGTTCACTTGAAATTTTACGAAACATTTCAATAAATACTGTTTTATATTTTACTAAAATTTAGATTTTAGTCAATTTTGCTTAATGTGTTTCACAAGATTCCAATCTTTAATGTATTTTAATGTTATTTTCCAATAGCTCAACCAAAACTTAAATTTTCCTGTATATATTTTATTTGGTATAGTATTTTGGGGCCTGTAACCGGATAAAAAAAAGAGATTTTTTTTACCGAATTTTCAAGATAAGGAGTACATAAAACAGCCCGGTAATTATTGACGGTTTATTGTCTGTAAACATCAAAAAGCCGCAAAAGGCAATGTGTTAGTTGAGTTACATAAAATAATCTTTATTTAATCTGTTGCTATGGCCCTGAGAGGGTGAAATTAGGGGGAACCTGAAACCCAACATGTGACAGATTAGCTTTGACAGTTTGATAGTAAGACAGATGAGAAGATAAAGGAGAAAAGAAAAAGTAGGAAAGTCGGAAAAAATTGAAAAACATGTTTGATAGATTGGTTGGTGAAAATTATAGTTCTGCTTGAAATTGTATTCTCTCGTGCTGAAGGGCAGCATTTTCTTAGCTGAGTTTGATGCTTTTCTAGCAAGGTTCCGATCAGTAGTTTGATTAAACGTAAGTTGTAATAATATTCTCCAAATATCAAATACGATTTGCTAATTGAAGAAATGTGTTCCGATTAGGTCGAATTCACTGCCGTGAATTGTCGTTCCCGAATAAATATTGTATTTGCGAAATATCTTGCTTTATATTCTCCATCAGATCGTAAGTAACCTTCTTTGTTATAAAAACGCCAGAAAGTAACTTTATCATAACTTAACAGGAATCCGAATCAAAAAAAAAAAAAAAAAAAAAACAAAAAAAAAAAAAAACAAAAACAAAAAAAAAAGTCCGGAACTTATTGTAGGATTTTCGGCAAACTTGTTTTGATCGAAGTAGAAGACTTATTTGTAAGTAATCTGGTCTCATACTTATTAACAACATTGTAAATTAACAAAAGAATAAATTTTCTAGTTGAGTCACGTCAAATACGGACTACAAAAAGTCTACATAATCTGTTATAATTTTAAAAAAAATTGAAAAATCTTTTAACTTGACGAATTTTTTTAATGGAAAAATGTCCAGAAATTGAAAATGCTTTAGTACTAAAGTGTTTTGACAATCTGTTTAGGATATCTTACATTGCACAATGAGTAAGAAAGTATATAAACCATGAAGAAATTCATGTTCAGCCCTCTTAGATTAAAAAAAATCCATCAACGTAAAAGATACTTAAGTGAAAATTTCTCAATAGCCGAATATATAAAGTTTCGAACGCTGCACGAGATCACCAACGAAGATATAATGCCTTTTTAACCTCCAATAACCCTTCATCTTTTAAGTAATGCAGAAAAAAGCATGACTATATGGCTTTTGAAACAATTCCCCATTTTTTAAACTACTTCAAAAAAGCATATCTGGACTTGAATCAAATTATGAATCAAATGAGACTTGTCTTGTACGAATTTTTTTTTCGAGGAATCGAATGACAGCTGTTTGAGCTACCGGATGTTTCGGAAAACAAAGATATGGCTGATTATAATCAGGATATAACCCTCAATCTTCCTATATACTTCTGATAAACAGGGAAAAGCATATTAAACCCTTTAAATTTTCAAACGTGTTCATTTGATTTTTCATTAGAAACAAAGTTTTTAGAAACTTACCCCTTTTTCCTAGTAGAGTGAAAATTACATGTTTTTGTAAATTCAAAGATAACTGGTAAAACTTATAATTTTTCTGATGTCGTCGATTTGATGTCCCATCAACCTTAAAAAATTTAATAAACAAGCAGTATGATTTTTTTTGTATGGGATTTTCACCTTCAGGGATTTTTCCCTAGTAAAATAATTATCTAAGGAAGAGAAGTTTTTAACAGCCATTTATATTGAAAAATATTGCATGATGGCCCAATTGACGGTATGTTTTAAATAATATTGAGAAAGGCATGTCTGGTCTTAAAATTTTTTAACCATTTTAATCTAATCTTGTGTTATTTTTCGAGGAATCAAATGAAATCTTTTTGCATGTATGGCTGATTATCCAACAATCCTCCATTTTTTTAAATTACTTAAAAAATGCATTTCAGGACTTTAGTATTATGAATAGAAAGAGACTTGTCTTGTGTGATTTATTTCCGAGGAATAAAATGACTGCTGTTTCAGTCACTTTGCTTCAGAAATTTGAGATAAGGCTGATTAACCCCCAATTCTCCTATACAATAAAACAGGTTATACAGGAAAAAACAAATTGGGACTAGAAAATTTTGAACCAAATAAGCCATTTCTTGTATAATTCTTTTTGGGGAATCGGATGAAGACTTTTTGAGCTACAACATGTTTCGTGAAATGAGGCCCTTGTAGCCTAAGTATACCCGTGCAGAAAAGCTTATTCCGAGAAAACACGCTTTTAAAGTGTTGTGTTTGGCCCACCAAATATAGTTTGAAATATGAAGAATCGTTTGGCATCATTAACTCAAAATCGTTCATTTTGTCACTTTTACCTCTTTGGCTCTAAGGGCCTCAAATGGAGTAACGGCTGAAGATTCTTTTTTTGTAAATTTTCAAATAATAATGGGAAAAACATGTTTGGACTTGGAAATTATAATTATTTATTATTTTAGAGGCCAATTTCAATATTATTACAACAAAATTATGAATGTGTAGGGTTTACTGAACCAACATCGAAAAAAATATTTTTTCGTTCAATTTGGAACAGCTCACTTTTCAGATTGGCATATCTAACTTGTACCTTCAATGACTTTTTTGTGCCATCTGACAGTCTTCAATGGAAATGTGTGAAATTTCGTTTAGATTAAAAAAAATTAAATTTGTAAAGAAATTGCAAAAATGGCTTTATTGATAAATCACTTCAGATTACAGCAATTTTATTCATTTCGACGCAATATTTTTTTTTTAGTTCAATCATGATGCGGTCTTGAGGAAACATTTTTTTTTCTTATTCAAGCTTTTAGAAAATAGTTCATAAAAAGCAATTGACCAGTGAAGAAAAAAGTATTAACATAAAAACCAGTATTTATTGCTTCTCCCGAGCAAAATATCTCAAAATCCCATTAAAAACTGAAACTCAAAGGAACCCTTTTCCATGGTCAATTCTGACTTGAATTTGGCATGTGACTAATTGGTAAGGAAAAGTCATTTTGGGCTAGGAGTGGATTAGATTTATCATTTTTTATTTTTCCCGTACTTAAGATAAGCAAATCTACTGAATATTTTTCAAAATATTGAAGTGTAGCCTAAAGCCGTATAGTTTTTCCAGAAAAAATGCATTTTCATTGTTTTCTGAATCATCAATTTTCAAATAACTAAAATTTTGTTGATTTGACACAAAAGTGAAATTCAGTTTATCGATAACAAATAGACATACAAACAAAATTAAAAAAGAAGTTCCGAATTGATGTTATTTCTTAAGTAAGTTTTAACGACTGATGATTATTGTTCTTTATAATTGAAATTGGCGTTTTAGTCAGAAGGAAGTAAATACTAGAATTGCCAACTTGCCTGACGTTTCGGCCTTTGGTCTTGGGCTTCCTCAAGAGATGTATTGCATTATACTGTATGTGTTTCTAAGTGTATCGAATGTGAGCAGAAGTTTTGCTGGTATCTAACCTTTTGATTTTATGAAGTCCGAGATATTTGAATTTATATACAAGCACTTTTTTTTCTCTTAGCAACGTTTCATAATTTGAATTTAACACAAAACTGTTTACTAAGCTTATCTCGAAATCCATTTTTGTATTTCGAGACTTGTGTATTTAGATCAATTGGTAAGTCAGTTGCTTCCTGAGTCGATGTCGATGAGTTCGAGCACAAGAGTAAAAATCGCACACAGTTGTACCGGATAAGTAAACTATCCACCAGTGTTTGACAAAAAGCACTAATACGCTAATCGCTAATTAGTCAGTTAACTTTTTGTTTTGCCACTAAATTTTAGCGGCAGATTTAGATAAGTGATTTAAAAAGTTTCGCCATTTTAGTTCCGCTAACTAAAGATCGCTAAATCCCATTTATATTTTTAGTTCATTAATTATTTCCGATAAAAAAAAAATACTTTTAATCATTTATTAGTCTTGGGAGACATTGGGTATCATTCTGATATCAAAATAAGTTCCATAAAGAAATTGTCACTTCTTATGACCTCAGTCTAAGAATGCGTACTAGAGTTAGACATTATGAAAATTTGGGATCACCTCAAACCATCGTCATGTGCCACGCGGATTAACTTATTATATCTCTCAGCCCTTATTGCGAAGCAATCAAAGAAGAATCTAATAAATGTTTCTTAGCAATATTAAGCTTTTTAAACAAATTTTAATAAGCTTATTAATTTTGAAGTGGAAAAAATTGACTAAAAAACAGTTCTCACTAATTATTTGACAGATATGAATTTAAGGGAAAAATCACTAGAAAACGAATAAGCATGTAATGCTGTTTATTTTATGGTTCATTAAGCCTTTGATTTAAGAACCAATAGAAATTGTATGGATATCTAAGATTGGAAACGGATAAAAGCTATCATAAAAATCTGCATTTATATTATGCAAATTCAAAAATGTGAAAATTGGTTTGATATTTTGCATCGCTCTGAACAGGAAAAAAATCTGAACCATGTTTACAAAGTATTTGAATGAAAAAATAAAGATTCAACCAAAATCCATGGTAGAAATTATCGACGTTTTTGTGCTCAGTGCAGTTCTTAAAAGTTTTTGATAATTTATAATTAATAATTTATAATTAATAATTTATTTGAATTTCCCGGTGTAAATAATGTAGGTATACTTCACATCCTAGAAGCATGCATTTAATTAAGAAATACAGTACTCGCTCGATAATCAGAAGCTGTTGGAACCAGGTTGCCTCCGTTTACCGGAAACGTCTGATTACCGAAGGTTCGTGGAAACTTTAAAAAATCCGTTCAAATGTCCTGTTTTTTATCAACAAGTTGATATATCAATGAAAATTTGACAAAACATAAAAAAAAATGAAAAAGGATCAGTTGAAAAAAGCTATAGTTGCTTGAAAAAACTCGACTGCCTGACCAAATTGCCAAAACCAATAAACTCAACGTAATGAAACATCCGCCAACGGTATTTTTTAAGAGACATTCATATTTAAGTACACATAACAACAATATCAAAAACGCACAAGATATCTGGTAAGTCATTAAAAACTGTTCAAAATTGAGTTATTCAATGTCTTCATGCAAATTTTGAAAGAACAAAGCATTTTAAAAGTTTTGATATTCCTATTTAAAGTTGCTACTTGTAATCATTTTCATGGATTAGCTAAAACATCATCAGCAATTCAAAAAAGATTATTTTAAATAAAAAAAAAAAGTGAAACGTTTATAAACTTTCGAGAGCAGACTATATAGTTTAAAATTTCAAACTCAGAACATATTTTCATTCCCAATTAAAATATTGGATTTAAATTGAAACTTAAAAAAAGTCGTTCAAATTGCCTTTTTAACAGTTTGGGTAGAAGTAAACAAATAATAAACTTTTCTTAGTTTTTTCGCAGAAATTACTTGCAGTCTTGGAATAAATCAATAATTCAATGAAAAGCTTTGATTTAAATTTTTTATTATTTAATAGTTCTATCGAAAGAATCTAAATTTTCTCAAATTATTCAAAACTTTTTTTAATAATTGATTCATAAAACAAAAGCAAAAAAAACAAAACTTATGTCATATTTGGATTCAGGGCACCAAATTGATTAAAAATGTGTGCTCTTTGCACCTTGGAAAAATGTGATTTTTGTATCCTTGTCTAATATATCTAAATAGTTTTGAGTGTAAAGCTGAGTGATTAGAAGAATAAGGAACGCACAAAAAAAATTTTTAAGCTTAAATTTGTGTCTTGAAGAAAATTTATAATTAGCAGAAAATTTGTATTTTTTTTTTCTTACATTGAATCGCAAACACAAATATGCCATTTTAAATGAGGTTGGAACAAATATCAATTTCCTCTTTTGTTACCACCCTCCCCCCTCCCTTTAAAATTTCTTTTAAAACCCGAAAGGGGAAAAAATAAATTTTGAAGTATTTTCTAAGAATTTTGAAAAAAAAATGTCATTAGAATCTTTCGGACCAAAAAACAAATATTGGAAATTGGGAGTCAATTCATCATTTATATCTTTTATTTCATCGAGCTCATTTTCGGACAAGGTTATTAATACTTACTTCAAACACCTTTCAGAATCAAGTAACTTCCCTTTTCTGCAATTAATTCCTTTCTTGAACTGATAATTTTACTTGGTAAAAATCTACATGCAGGGGAGGAAGGTTTAACCCCTTATCCCCCCTTTGCACGGTCTAGATCTCTAAACCTTTTTTTCATTGATTGAATAAAACAATATAAAGTTTAAAAAATAAACATCTGAAGGGTAAATTTACGGTTAAAAAATTAATTGACTTTAACCGACCTTTGAAATCAGTTTATAACACAAATCAAAATTCTTTCATCGTCTTGTCATAATTTTTAAAATTAAAAAAAAACCTTTACTCTATACAAAGCGGCAGATAAAAACCAACATTATTGATGAAAACTTTGTTTTTCATGGTCAATTCATTTCCATCCTATTTTTTAAATTGCTACGATAATAAACTCAACTTTTGAAAAATAACTGATAACCTTTAAATGGATAGGACAGAAGCAGGCGATATGCGCCTATTATGTTGAATACTCATTTTATTAAATATTTCATCGAATATTTGAATCAAACGATGAACAAATGCGCAGGAATCTGCTTTCCATAAATTGGAGTAATTTACATATTGAAATCTCCTTCAGTTTTCGAGAAACCGATTATCAAATCGTGCGTGCTTAATGCGCATATTAATGTTCTTAGGAAAAATTTCAGTTTCTCTGGCATTATTTCAATAACATTATATTGAAAATGCTAGAAACTGATAACTCGTCAATGACAAAGTTGATTTTTTTTAAATCTGTGTCTTTTATAACTTGATGGAATAAAACAAAAATTAGGGTGGCCATTAGAGTTCCCCAAATGACCCGACTTTTGAAAAAGTTATGCGCTGCAGGCTAAAATTGATCCTATTCCTAGTACAAGATCTCATGCCAAATTTGGGCCAGATCGTATCACGGGAAGGGGTCGCTCAACGAGCCTGAAGTTTATATGGAATTTTGAGACATTTTGTTCGGAAGAAACATGAAAAACCAGTTTTTCATCAACAACTTTGGTTTCCGTCTGCCGATTTCTTTCAAAAACGGATTTTCTAAAAGCCTGAATTATGAAAAATATTTCATCCGAAGACAGCATTTCGATAAGAGCTAAGATAAAAAAGTTATTAGGCTTCAAAAATGGACTAACTTTTTTACGGTGGTATTCATTACTGTTAATGAGGCGTCAATACGTTCGGCCGCCTCGACTCATTAACAGTGATGAATACCATCCTTAAAAAAGTTAGCCCATTTTTGGAGCCTAATAACTTTTTTATCTTAACTCTAATCGGAATGCAGTCTTCGGATGAAATATTTTTAATAATTTAGGCTTTGAGAAAAACCGTTTTTGAAAGAAATCGGCCGACGGGAACCAAAGTTATTGATGAAAAACTGGGTTTTCATGTTTCTTCCGAACAAAATGTCTCAAAATCTCATACAAACTTCAGGCTCGTTGAGCGACCCCTCCCGGGATCCAATCTGGCCCAAATTTGGCATGAGATCTTGTACTAGGACTAGGATCAATATTAACCTGCAGCGCATAACATTTCACAGGTTTTGAATTTCCCATACAAATATGGGTCAGTCTAGTGGCCATATTATGGAATCAGTTTATCTATAAGAAAAACTTTATCAAATCTGTTTTGAGATTCTCTTACAGTGTTGATTAGGGCTTACATTCGAAGTTTTGGTAAAATAGTCATGATTTTATCTATTTTACCTGTTATTTTGGGTGAGAGGCATTTACAAACATGATGAGGACATACAAAAACACTGACTTAATCCACTTTCTAATCATTATTAAATCTTCATATAAGCTAAATCTTGTTGCGTTTTATGTTAATCTTAATAATAGGCGTTTGCATAATCATCAAATTTATTATTCTGGACTTTTTTTTAAGTATGTTTTTAAAAAGTTAAATATAACTACAAAAGGTATCAAAACCTTGTATGATTTTTTTTTAATTTTGAGTTTCGTAGTTTAGTTTTAATCACCGCATGTACTTATAATCTTTTTTGATTGATATTTTTCGGTGAGCGCAAGACGAAATAAAAATGCTGTTTTTAACGTTTTCGGCCTAATTAACTTTCGGCCATCCTCAGAAAAAAAAACTTTTTTGCCGCGTGTTTCCTCAACGGCCGTCTCACGAGTTTTTTTTTTTTGAGGATGGCCGAAAGTTAAGTAGGCCGAAAACGTTAAAAACAGCATTATTATTTCGTCTTGCGCTCACAAAAAAATATTAATCAAAAAAGATTATCTTTTGAGTTTGAAAATTCATACAGTTCTTTCATGCCTTATGTTCATAGCGTATCACCCTCAAAACAACTATAGGCGCATTCAGGAACACTTTATTTTAATGAAGCTCAAGAGATTAGAAGAAGAAAATTATTTTTTAATATTGAAAAATTAAAATCGGTTCTTCAATTGAGGGGTGCTTAGAATGGGTCAGACATTTTTTGTCAAACACACCAAACTTTTTTTGTCATTCACGCTCCTAGTTCCGATAATTTTAGCGGTTTGAATTTTTAAGAAGCAAACCATGGATGTTCCTTACTCGATGCAATCTTTGCTTTTTCCGCCTGTGACGCAAAAAAAAAAAAAACGCAAAAACAAAAACGGACAGCAGCACCCCAGATATGTTCCAGATCTTTATTGTCAATGATTTGCCTTTCCTGTTGCGTGTTGCGTATTGCTTTGCGTTGCGTGGCTGACGACGCGACGGACGTCTAGCCTAGAATGATAGTTGTGGTCGATCGATCGATGCGTACCGAACCTATCCACGGAAAACCGGTTCGTTCCGTTCCGAACGTTCACAAGCGTCTTCTTCTTTCAATTTCCTCTTCCAGGGGGGAACGCAGCAGCTTCCCGGGTTTAAGGAGAAGAAACAGATCTGTTTGGTTCCTCCGTGCCGGAATCAAGTAGGTACCAATGATTCACAAAATCTAGGTTTAGTTTTGTTTGCGTTTAGAGACGAACTCCGGCGTTTTTGAGGGGGTGGATCGAAGGAAAGGAGGTAATGTGGTTCCTGTACTCCAGATATCTACTTGTCGTACGAGCTGTCGTCCATCTGGGCTTCAAGCTCCGGACAAAAGCAGAGAGCGCGATAATTTACATAATTGTACCGAGTTAGTGCTTAGTTCCTGCCCTAGATCTATGCGTCATGGTTGTTTGATCGTTCGTCACCCGGTGGTGGGCTTTTTGTATTGATCGTTTGGTGGCCATTGATCAGGCACAATGTTTTCAGCCAGTTCAGCGAACCTAATTTACAAATCGTTCGTTCACTTGGGTGGGAAATTTAAAGACCCGGTTGACGGCAGAAATTACAAATCCAAATTCAATGGAAAACCCCGAAACAAAACAAAAACTTTTCCAGTAGGGATGATTAGCAAAAACTGAAATTAAATATGATCAAGTGTATCAGCGAGAAAACCCATTCGAGAAATTCCATCTTGTAAATATGTATATTGTTCCCACAGTCCTAATCATGAATGGAAACTTGAAGTTTAAAAAAACACAAAAAATATGTTAAGTACCATCCAGCTCGTGTAATGATCGTTCGGGTTCGTCTTTTTTCTCTCGTGTCCATTCAGATCCCTGGGCACATACCAGCCTTCGCCTATGAGATTGATCTCGACCATGAAGCTGATGATGCTGTTCATGATGATGATGATGCTGATGATGATGATGTTGGTGCCGGAATCTTCAGAGACGTAGCCAAATGGCGTTCGATCGAAGAAGACGATGGAAGCGCGGATTGTCGTACCTTCGACTACACACACGGTAGCCGAACGGAAACCAATTTCGAACGCTAATATGTGTGGCAAATTTGCTGGCAGCTCAGGTGTGCCCTCACCTCACATGGGGGCCGGCTGCCGACATTCCAATTCGATTATCCGTTCGATAATTTGCAGTTTCATGTTTGGCGCGGATTCGGTAGCTGTTGTTTATTTAATTTTGAGTCAATATAATTTTCCCTCCCAACGTGGCAAAAATCTGTCAAAACTGAGCAAGTTTCCACCGTTCAAAAATTTCACAGTTTCTCAAGCGATAACAATACATTGAATTTTCCCCCTTAACAGACCATCTAACGAAACCATGAAAATTCTCACCAGTTTATCGCGGGAGCAATGAAGATAAAATTAAAATTTTATGCTCTCTAATGTGCGTTTAAGAAGTATTTCGGCAACTTGGTGAAAAAAAAACATACTCAAGCACACCTAACTTGACGAAACTTTTCGGAGCATAAGACTAGTTAGGTGCGCTTCGAGGGAAAATCTCGAGAAATAAGCAAGCATGAACTGGCTCCCTCAGCCATGCTACGCTACATATCTTCGTTGCAAGCTCATTATCATTCACACCAATACGCTAATTGGTAAATATAGTTATTTCAGCCCTCTCGCTTTCCCGTCTTCTAGTGCTTCAACATATTTAGGTAGGAAGGTACCAGCGTATTTATTAGAAGCTCGTTATGAATGGTCGGACGTAGAAGGGGAGGAGATTGCCTCTTCCTTTGAAAATTAGAAGGAACATTTGGAGAACATAAACAAATTATCATAAGTCAGGCGTTGTGAGTTAGCCACCATAAAGGAAAACTAGTTAAATAGAAGTGATTTGTTACTAAATTAAAATAAAAACTAAAGTTTTGCCTTTTAAGAAGGTAACCGAAGACATTGTTTGATTTTTATATTTTTGGAAATCAAATAAATAAATGAAATTAAAGACTCGATCACCAGAGCAACGCATTTTGAGCCTAGATTGTCTTAATGAGAATACTTTATTAACACAAGTTTACCATTCTTTTGTAGTTCTTCATTTTCGATATGGAAATAGTGAGATATTAACAGATATACTTTTACCAAAAAAAAACAAGGGGGAGACTCGAATAACGCTATCTGACGACAGAAATGCAAGTATTACACTGTGATTTCCTGATTTCCTGTGGTGTCCTGATTTTTTAGGATTTGTACAGATTTTCGAAGACCAAAACTGTTGTTGATGTGGTGCTGAGTGTTTCCGGCGATCTTATTCAAGATCCCAGAAAGAAATTTTGCTACTTTATATGTGGCAGTTCTCCCCCCAGAGACGGTTTTATTTTCACTAGATGTCGTCTCACTGTTTACTAACGTACCAGTTGATTTTGCTTTGGAATCAATTGCGTTACGTTGGGACGAATTAGAACCGCACACAAAAATTCAAAAAGAGGATTTCCTGAATTTATTGAAACTCGTACTGGAATCAACTTTTTTCCAATATTGTGGGAAATTCTACGCGCAGAAGTTTGGGGTTCCGATGGGCTCTCCATTGAGTCCGGTGGTTTCTTCTATCGCTCTGGAGCGGATCGAACAGGCCGCGCTCGTCGAACTTCAAACGAAAGGTATCTCGCCGGTGTTCTTCAAGCGGTATGTGGATGACTGCTTGGTTGCTGCAAAGGGTGATGATCAAAACGAGATCGTCCGTACGTTCAATGGGTTCCATCAAAGGCTGCAGTTTACCATTGAGCATGAGGTAAATGGTGAAATCAAATTCCTAGACACGATTCTACACCGAGAATTGAATAGCATATCAACGGAATGGTTCCCCAAAGATGAGAAAGGTAGATATTTAGATTTCAACTCCGTTAGTCATTTTTCACATAAGAAAAATACTGTAGTCGCACTGGTGGACAGAGCAATTAGGCTCACCCACACAAAATATAGGGAAAAACACTAAAGACCGTTAAAAACATATTAAAAATCAATAACTACCCTTCACATCTTGTAACAAATGTAATCAAAGAACGAACACACAAAATATACAACAGTTTAAACGTTTCCAGTAGAAGTAAGTCTAATTTTGTAACCATCCCGTACTGCGCCGGTTGGGGTGAAAAATTATCCAGATATTTGAAACAATATGAAATCAATGTCGTCTTTCAACCTATACATAAAGTGAAAAACATGATTTTCACAAAAACCAAGGACAAAATACCGAAGAACAAGAACGTTAATGTTGTGTATGACATAAAGTGTGGAGGATGTAAGAAATCGTATATAGGAGAAACAAGCCAATTTTTAGAAAAACGATTAAAACAACATAAAACAACTGTATCCACAAAACAAATAAGCACAGGTCTAGCTCAGCACTGTCTAGAAACTGGCCACATTTTCGATTTTGAAAATACAAAAATATTAGAGAGAGTTACTGGATACAACGCTAGGATAACTGCCGAAACGTTCTATATTAAGTTGAGAGGAGACGATAATGTCGTTAATAGGCAGAGAGATTCCATAAATTTCAAGACTGCTTATGACCCAATAATATCCAAGTTAACACAGACACTGACAAACAAATGTAAACGCAAAACAAAACAAACTGTCCAAAACCAAAATAGTTTAGACGGTGGCCAGTCAATTGTAAGTTTAAATTAAAATTTAGATTTAATGTGTAATTTTTAAACGTAAAATATAATTTTAGTGTCCACTGAAGAGAAGCGAATGCCATGGTAGCTCGAAACGTATGGACAACTGGTAATTTGTTTTGATTATTTTAAAACTCACCGAAAAACGTCGATAATTTCGAAGTATAAACAATCGCGGTGATAAAACCAAAAATCCAACTAATGGATTAATTGGAAAGCCAAATATTTGTTGCTACATTAAAAAGCATCAGAACATGGCAAACTTGATGAAAAACGTGGTAAAAATGACAACAATGTAACAAGTATCACATTTGTCATATTTTTCATATTTTTCACAGTTTTATTTAGTCGAATTTTTGTCTTTATTTTGTCCAATTTTTGTCATATTATGATCATTGTGTAATATTTGTCAGATTTTTAACATAAACTTCTCACCTTTTTACCAAAATTTTATGTCATAATTTTGTCATGTTTTGTCATACTTTCGTCGTATTTTTACCACACTTGTCATGTTTTGATAATTTGGTTGCCAATATTTTGTCATAATTATGTCACATTGTTGTTAATTTTTTTACCACATTTTTTCATGTTTTTCAATAATCTTGTCTTTTTTGTCATATTTTGATAAAACAAAATTTGGCAAAGTGTTGAATTATTTTTCATTTTTGTTTTAGAATTTTTGTCAAATTTGTGAGATTTTTCTATTTTTTTCGACATAATTTTGTCATAGTTTACCATATTCGTCATAATTTTGTCATATTTTGTATTTTTTTTACCAATTTTTTGTCACAGTTTTGCCTCCCACATAAACCCACTCCATCGTAAGCGTTCATCTCTCCAACCCGATCACTCATTTTTCAATCTTCCCACCTCATTACACCATTTGTAAACGACGTAAATTCTCCAATAATAGATATTTCGGCAGCAATTATTCAATTTCAGCAAGTCTAGCGAGTCGAACAAGCTTTGTTACCACTCAACAAAACTTAATGATAATATAAAGGAGCTTTTTACATTTGCAGCAATGTTTGCTTGAAACTGAAACCTGCATAGAGCCTGAATGTAAATTGCCCATCGATATTACCGATTGGCGAATGAGTGTGGCGAGTGCTTTTGGGATTGAGCTTTCTGTTCATTATCGTATGAATCCAGTTAGAATTAGCACTGACCGATACACTATAATTAATTCAACAGAATATTTCAAACTGACACTGATTATTTGCAGCACTGGTGAGGAGCATTTTGAGAAGCACCGATGTGGTCTAGTGGATAGGCTGGCGCGAGTCTGGTTTTGGTATGCCAGGCGTACTGGGTTCGATTCCCGGTATCGGCAAGAAAAACTTTTGGGTTCAAATCCCATAAGTGACCGACAGGTAAGATGTGTTTCCTCATATAATTGACTATATAATAAGAATGTTCAATCAGTTGCAAGCTGGCCAGGTATATACACAGATGCCGGAAAACCTGTAAGTAAACTAGCCCATCTGATTGACTCGCTCTTCCAAATTAAACCTACATCAACACAATACATTCACTTCATAACAGTTCATACAAAGCCATGGGGTCCGGGTCTCGGGTATGGTGTACGCGTTGCATTGAAGATTTGTCGAACTTAATAATCTAAAGAATGCATGTGAGCACATACTTAGGCAGAAACTGCGGTGAATCCGTGCACCCATGGTGGATAACCAACATACATACATACACTGGTGAGGAGCATTTTGAGAAATCAAAGCGAATAACAAAAAATCATGGTTTTTAATTTTCATTACCAAAGTTCTGACCCAGATTTTTCTATCCGTAAGAGTTCTTGGTGTTTCCATTCAAATCATTACTCCTAACTAAAACCACAATACCTTTCTTGAATCTCAACAGATTTGTACTAAATTTAAAGTTTTGAAAACTTCGTTATTTTACTCAACCATGTTTTCCAACCAATATTCTGCGTCCATTAATCATTTTAACGTTACTTAAGTATGAGAAAAAACTTCGATAAAACATTCTTTGAAAAATGATTATAAACAAGCTACCCATTGATGAAACATGAATCTAACTCAGTTTCTGAGACAGCTAAAGTTAGAAACTGTATGTGACGCACAAGGATAAGTGTATTTTTGGATTTTTTTTATTAAAGATTATTATAACAAAAACTTTAAAGAGATGATGCGTCATAAATTTTGAAGTTACGGTAGGGAAATTTTCAAAAGTGGATTGGAAAGTTTATACACATAATTGGAAAGATTAAACACAAAATTTTTGACGAGTTTTCAAAGGAAGCCGTTTTTTAACTTTAAATAAATATGTAATTTTTCAGAATTTAAATGTTTGAATTCAACTATAGACTAAGCTTTGGTTATATTATCGCAAGATTTTTTTTTGCAAAAAAATTATATTCGTAAGAAAGGCAATTTCAAGCCGGTTTTTCAATTAACGCTGCAAAACTAAACAAAACTATGATGAATATAAATCTCAAAGTGAATCCAGAATTTTTTTTCAAAATGATGAACTTTCCAATCCATTCCATTCCTTAAATTTTTACTGTGATTGAAACAATTTTGTTCGTTCATTGAATTTTTAATTATTTTTCTACTTTTTTGTGGTTATGATCTTCAAAACATTCAATAAATAATCTTCTAATTTCGGCTTTTCTGGGCTTCAAGTGAAAGTTCTTCTGAGTTTTGGTAGTCATGGTTTTTCATGGGTCCAAAATCATGGTTTTTCATTTTTTTTTTTTTAGACTTTAAATAACGTAAAAGTGAAAAGTTTTAGCTTAGAGTGCCCCAAATGACTTTTGGAAAAGTTATGCGCTGTAGGCTAGAATTGATCCTAGGCCTAGTACAAGATTTCATGTCAAATTTGGGCCAGATCAGATCCCGGGAAGCGGTCGCTCAACGAGCCTGAAGTTTGAATGGGACTTTGAGACATTTTATTCGGGAGAAACATCAAAAACCAGTTTTTTATCATTAACTTTAGTTTTCTTCGGCCGAATTCTTTCAAATTCCTAAACTGCAAATAATAACAAATATTTCATCCGTAGACTGCATTTCGATAAGAGTTGAGATAAAGAAGTTATTAGGCTTCGAAAATGGGCTAACATTTTGAAGGGTGGTATTCATTATTGTTTATAAGGCGTCAATATGTGTGTATGCCCCAACTTATTATCAGTGATGAATACCACCTTCAAAAACGTTAGACCATATTTGAAGCCAAATAATTTTTTTATCTCAACTCTCTCTTAAAGAAATTCAATTATCGGATGAAATATTTGTCATAGTTTGAGCTTTGAGAAATCCGTATTCAAAAGAAATCGGCCAAAGGGAACTAAAATTATTAATGAAAAACTGGTTTTCATAATTCTCCCGAACAAAATTTCTCAAAATCCCATACAAACTTCAGGCTCGTTGAGCGACATATTTGAGTTACGTTACAAGGTTTTCAAAGCTATATATTTTGTAGAGATCGTTTGAGAAACAAGGGAAATATTGTGATTTTAGTCAGAAGTGTTAAATTTACACTCCAAGAACTTTAACAGGTAATGAAATCTGGGACATAGGGTTATGGGTTAAGGAATTTAACAGGACTTTTTTTTAGGCCTGACTTGGCTCGTACGTGAAAACCAAAGAAATATGTTCAATCTTATATACCTTATATGTATATTAATAAAGATTTAGCCGACCCGGTGTGCTTTGCTAAACCTTGGAAAACTGACGGAAACTTTTATAATGATTTCAGTTTTAAGAGTTATTCTAATTTTCTTTAATATTTTTTTCTGTTCTAGAAACCGGATTTAAAATTTGTATTCCAATCATTATTTTTATTTGAAATTAAGACTCTTTATTTATTTATAAGATCCCGAATTCTGCCAAAATGAATATGTTACTTGTGTTATTTTTCTCCCTCAGGCCAAATTTGGTTTCATTTGCTTTCAGTTTCCAAATAATTTTAAAAAAGAAGCCTTCCTGATAATTTATGAAAAGATAAATCATTTCTCCTACTCAAACCCCTTCAATGAAAAATGTGCTGGATTTTTTTCCAAGTCATTAAAAAAAATGGTTACACCCATCTTTTTTTTTTCGATTATAGTCGTTTTACCATCTTTTTGGCATTCGCGACTGTATCAACGTTACAGTTGGCGGAAAGTTATTGAAAAACTTATCCGGTACAACTGTGTTCGATGTTTACTCTTGGGCTCGAACTCACGGACATCTCAGGAAGCGACTGACTTGCCAACTGAGCTATATCTCAAGCCCAACACATCCATCTTGCTTTTCTAAAACCCCACTGGAGAAGCCTTAACTATATATATCTTTTTTTCCATACATCTCAAATTAAATCCTTCATGTTTATTTTGACAAAACTTGTCCAAAAAAATTCGTTTTTGATCGCCAAAAATTTAAATTGATTCGAATTGAGTTATTTGTTCGATTTTATAAATGAAGTGATAAAATGCGGGCAAATCCGGGCCATTGGGTTGAGCTGGAATGGTTATAAATTTGATACTAAATATCCGGGCAAGTACGAATTAAATCGGGCAACCTGGCAAGCTTACCTATAGACAGGCAACAAAAATACATGGGTTCTTGTTACTTCTTTTTATCTCACTCAATGGAAGAATAAAAGGTGACACGGTCAAAATTTGGTAAAAGGAAAACTAGGGTATCCATCCTGGGATTTCCCGGTCGAGAATTTTCGGGAATAAGAAAAATTCAGGAACTCCCGAGTCCCGGGAAACGCTTAAAAAATCCCGGGAATTCCCGAAGCCAATAAAATGTGCCAAATTGCTAAAAATTTACACCTTCAAAATTGGAAAAATGATTCAGATTGAGCAAGAAAAATTGAGAGTTCTACCTTGATGGCGTAGTCTTAAATATTTTTTTACATAAATCTGGTTAATACATTGAATTTGATAGAAAATCTTTTTCCAAACGAAAACTTAGTGTTAAATTGAAAAACGACAAAATAACTAAATAAACCAAACAATTGCAATAGTGAAACGCTACGTAATGAACCTGAATGCGCTATTTTGCAACATTAATCATTTAGAACTTCCATTCTGGATACTGTTACCAGTATCAAAAGCAAAATCATCAGCAGAATAAAAGACATATTGTAGAACAAATGGGTAGTTATCTGAAAATTTACGATGTTTGATGATTACCCTGACGTCTAGCAAATTTCTATCGATAGAGAGAAACCTTTCACAATTATTGAACATTTTTGCAGCTAGAATCAGACCAGTTTGTCGGTGAAAGTACTTATTTCTGGGTCTTCGGTTTGCTTATTCAACTTTTGAGGCATTTAAAATTTTTTGAAATGTTTTGCAATACTAGGTTCTACCTTAGATTTAAAAATACCATTATGATAAGGATTCGAACGCAGTAGAGGGTTAAGATCTTCATGTTGAAATCTTCATTTCCAATTTTTCCTTAGATCCCGGGAATTCCAGATATCCCGATTCTCGGGAACGCTTAAATGGCCGAGAAATGGACACTCTAGGGAAAACGCGTGTAAATCGGTGAAATAGTTTATTTAAAATATCAAATTAAATTTCATTTTCAAGTTTAATTAGGTAGTATAAAATTCAGGAAAAATATTCAGTTAGGCTTCCGATTTTACAAATCCGAATTGCCGGGCCTTACGCTTAACCCCTGCCATAAGATTTTGTACAGCCACCTTGTCCACCTTCTTCGCCGCAGAAAGCCAGTTTGCCTTGAACTGCTGCTCGTCCTTAGCAGTTTTTTTTGGTCTTCTTTAGGTTCCGCTTGACAATAGCCCAGTATTTCTCAATTGGGCGGAGCTCTGGCGTGTTGGGAGGGTTCTTGTCCTTTGGAACCACTTGCACGTTGTTGGCGGCGTACCAATCCATAGCCTTTTAACCGTAATGGCAAGATGCCAAATCCGGCCAAAACAGTACGGAACTACCGTGTATCTTCAGGAAAGGCAGCAGACGTTTATTCAAACACTCTTTCACGTAAATTTTCTGGTTGACAGTCCCGGAAGCTATGAAAATGCTGCTTTTCAAGCCACAGGTAAAGATGGCTTGCCAAACCAGATATTTCTTCGCGAACTTTGACATTTTCATGTGCTTGAAAATATCTGTTACCTTTCCCCTTCCTTTTGCCGTATAAAACTCCTGTCCAGGAAGCTGCTTGTGGTCGGCTTTGACGTAGGTTTCGTCGTCCATTACCAAGCAGTCAAACTTCGTCAGCATCGTCGTGTACAGCCACCGAGATCGCGCTTTGGCTGTCGTATTTTGTTTATCATCGCGATTTGGAGTCACTACCTTCTTGTAAGTCGATAGTCCGGCTCGTTTTTTTGATTCAATGCACGGTTGTTGACGATACACCCAGCATATTTGCGGCATCTCGGAGAGAGAGGATAGGGTTTCGCTGGAAACTACCGGCAACTCTCTTTGTCGTCTCAGCGGCTTCCGGTTTTCGATTTCCCCCCGATCCAGACTTCCTGGCTGTCAAACGTTTCAAAACACTTTTATTACATTTGTAACGGTTGATTTGGCAACTTTTTGCGACTTTGCCAGCTTTGCGTGCGAGTAGCTCGGATTTTCGCGATGCGCGAGCAAAATTTTGATACGCTGCTCTTCTTCCTTGGACGGCATTTTGACAACTGAAGAGTGAATTCCAAAATCAAAATAGGAGCAACATTCTACACACATACACACCTTCGAAATGAGGGGTGTTCAGGTTTTTTAAATGCAAAATTGATAGTTGATATTGACCAAATTTTGACCGTATCACCCTTTATATGTACCCGATCCAAAATGAGTCCGTTACCATATTTGATATCTTATTTTTGAGTTATGAAATTGGTATTTTTTCGGAAAACAACAAAACTCTTCCATCTCAGATAATCGTTACAACAAATCACCATCTAAGTTCCAAGTAAACCCCTGACCTAGAGTCACAGGTTCGTCGCTTACCAAAACAATGTAAATCACTTGCTAGTTTTGTGGCGCTTCTCCTCAAAGCCTCAAAGGGTGATGGTTCAAGTTGCCTTACATACCTTATACACTGACTTGCTTCAGGAGGACTACCACATTGCTACAAGCTGGTTAGCTAGGAAAGTAGATTACTGAAACCGTGAGGCGCGAGAAAAGCAAATCAATAAAATGTAATTAAACTTTGCTCCCCTTTTCCTTGCTTACTTCTTGTCGTCTTCTCTGGGAGTTGATACCGATGTTTAACAACCGGGCAGAGAAGGTCTTTTTGATGGGAAGGCGCTTCTTCGGGGTCTGCGCCTCAATCAGAGCGTCGTCGTCGTCGCGTGATTTCCATTACCTTGCGCACCCAGCCGGCCCAAATCCGAAGCTGTCATTGACTTGTTTGTTATGCCAATGTACCGCGTGGATTCTCGTAGCCTGTAGCTCGTGGAAGTGTATCTAGCTCCACTTTCCGGGGCAAGCAACCAGACACAGATCACGCCGCATCGCCTGGCGTTCGTCGTCGTCGTCGTCGGACACGAAGAAGTGATTCAGATGCCTGGGAATCGATAATGAGACACTTTGGCTACACTACGCTATGCATGCAGTTTGATGCCCCTCGGGCCAGGAGGGGTTGCATAGAAAATCAAACTCAGCCAGACCTCGACGGGTGCATGAATGAATCTGCGGCCAAATAAGTAAGAGTCAGTACCTAGGCCTAATGTATATTGATTATTCTTATTGGTGCGGTAAAGGATTTTTTTTTTCGGTGAGCATAACAAATTAGGAAGAAAGTGTGTCAAATCACAACCAACCACATGCAGCGAGGGCATGGGATTTGGATTTGGATTGTGAGTTGCCTTCAAAGCTTACCGGTTTCAATTGTTGATGTATGGAAAATCACGTTCGCATTGTTTAGAGGAAAATGTGGAGGAATTGTTAAGGTATGTTTTGACTTCAACAGAATTAGCGGTCGGTGGATTTAAAAATGCCATATTTGTTTGTTAGAATTTTAAACTAGTTTATACATATTACGCTGGCGGCCAAATGGGTCATGTCAATTTTTGCAAACCGACCATATCCATTTTGAAGATTGGCCCAAAAAAACTACTTGTTCAAAGTTTCCAAATCCTTTCAGTGGGAACCAAAGGAAATAAGAAAAATCGAAAATTGAATTTTTATGTCAAATTCCTTAAAAATGCATAAAACGTCGATATATGGTGTTTTCCAGAATTTTTTTTTATCAAAAATCGACATTCTGGGACTTGGCCATTTTTCGCAGTCCTTGAAGGTAAATTTTCGACTGATTTTTATTTTCGAGGTATCACCAGATATTGACGTTTCATGCATTTCTAAGTAATTTGGCGTTAAAATTAGAATTTCATTTTTCCGGATTTCTTTTGGTTTCTACTTTCGTTATTTTTTTAATTTTTATATCGATATTTGAAAGAATAAAAATGTGTTCTCGTGATAACACCAGATTTTGAGGTTTTATTAGACGTCATAAATAAAATTTTAAAATTTCGATTTTTCCTATTTCCTTTGGTTCTCCCTTTGTTTATTTTTGTAGATCAAAAAACCGAATCTTCGAGTGCTTTGGAGCACCCCTTAATCAAGTCCAATTGAGCGGAAATTTTACACGTTTCATATATATACACTGCCAGCCAAAAGTTTGAGATCACCCTTCGAAAACATGAACATTTTGATATAACATATTTCAACCATCTCATAACATATTGTAATTTTTAATATGTCATTTGAAAAATAGTGAACAAAATCTTCTTTGAATGTTTTTGACAAAAAATATTTATTAAGTTTATGTTACCTAAGCTTAGTTTAAAGCTCTGAAATTTTCCAAAAATTGCACATAAATTTGAAACCCGATCGTCTCAGGGTGGGATGGACCAAATTACAAAGTTAGTGATGCATTCGAAGCCTTTTTCTTACCTATTTAAACACATTTTTTAAAACTTTGGCCCAAGATTTTTTAAATGTTGTGCAAAAAATCTGCAATGTTCTTAAAATAAATAAAATGACTACTTAAGCTATCGTCCAAAAGTTTGAAATCACCCCGCATTATGGTGTAACGGCCAAATGTTTGGGATCAGTCTTCTTAGACTAAGCCCACCAATGGTTGCTGAACCTCGAATCGAGTACATTCAGCAATATATTTATCAACCCATCATCGCACCAACAGTTGCTAACTTGATTCGAGAAATAGCATTCGAGCAGTAGGTTGTTACAGGATGCGTTTATGTAGCAACCCAGTAGCAACGCAGCCGGTAGTCGCTATCAGAAAATAAACAAACACAAATACCTACCTGGATCGCAACAATGGGTGCGAAAACAAGTAAGTAGATAAAAACGCAACCAATCAAAACATCTAAAATACCGACCGAAATAGCAACTTGCGGTGGGCTTGGTCTTAAACATGCATTTTAACTAAATAAATAAAATAAAATTTCTCGCGTATCTCTGTTGTCGCTGATTTATAAGTTAACTAGCTGACCCGGTGTGCTTTGCTACACCTTTCAAAATGAAATGATATTTTAAAAAATTATTCAAATTTTCATTGTTTTATTGACATTATTTTAAATCAAATTATAACATAATTCATATGCATCCGCTATAAAATGAGAGCTGCAGCTGGAGTTTCAAATTGCAACACAAAGATAACTTAAACAAATATTCTAAATCTTGCTCTATAAATTTATATTAAAGATCTGATAATTTGAATCTGTCTGGAGGGTCTCAAATTAATCGTACGCAAACAATCTAACTTATAAAATACGGTTGTTTTTGCTTGATATGTTCTGGATTTATGCTGAAAAACTGATAAGATAGCCCCTCCCCTGTCCTTCCCTTCACCCACTGCTGAATGGAGGTCGTGATTTTTAATAATGCAATATGGAACGATAGGTCCGAGCCAAAAGAGAGAAGAGAAGAGATTTTTAATAATACCTAATTTTTTCGTTCCCAAAAATCCTCTTATATCAAATATAGTTCCATGGGTGATCAGTTTTTAAGCTTAACAACAAAATTTATATGGAGCCTCCTCCTTTCTTCCCTTCTCTACACTGTAAAGCGTAAGGATCTATAACAATCGTAGAAACATATCTCGTAACCAAGTACCTTTTCATGCCATATTTGTTTCCATTTGTTAGCTTCGTTAGCATAAATTGAGAACTTATGCTAACACTATTGTATTGGGCTCACCTCCTTCCTCCTATGTACCTACTCACTGAAAGGAGGATGGTGTGTTAGATATTCATAGAATCATACCAACATGATATTCCATGTTAAGTTTTGTCCATTTCTCGGATTCCCTTACTATATTCCCAATTCTACCATCCTACTGCAAGAAAGGAATTGTTTCACAAAGAAAAAGTATTTTTCGTATTCAAATACTTTTTGATGCCAAACTTGGTGTCTCGAGTTTTGCAAAAAAAAAAAATTATATAGGAAATCTTTATATCTTTCCGCTGGAAAAAGGTGGAACTTCAATTTATAATAGAAACATTTCTCGTATCCAAATACTCTTATATGTCGAATATGGTTCAATTTGCTCGATAAACTCTCCAGTTATACTGAAAACTGTAAAGGAGACCTTTCCTCTCGCTTTTCATCCACCTCTTTGAAGGAGTGAGGGATACCAAATATTCATAGAGGCATTTCTCGTACCCCAATATCGTTCCATGCCAAATTTGGTTCCAATTGCTGTTGTAGTTTTTGAGTTATGCTGTAAAAATTGTATGAAACTTCCCTCCCTCTTTCCTTTCTCCCCGCTGGAAGAAAGAAGGGGTCTCAAACAATCATTAGAACATGTCACGTTCCCAAAATCCCGCCCATGCCAAATTTGGTTCCATTTGCTTAATTTGTTTTTGAGTTGTGTAAGAAATTATAAAAGAGGCCCCTCCCCCCTTTATTTCTTCCTACTGAAAACAGGGATGGGTCTCAAATAATCAATGAAATATTTTTCGTATCCAAATACCTTCCCATGCCAAATTTTGTTCCATTTGCTTTATTAATTTTTGATTTATGAAAAAAAAATATGAAAGAGGCCCCCTCCCCCTTTCTACTGGAAAGAAGAAGGGGTCTCAAATAACCATTGAAATATTTTTCGTATCCAAATACCTTCCCGTGCCAATTTAGGTTCAAATATCTTGATTAGTTTTCGAGTTATATGAAAAATTGTTAGGTAGCCCCCCTCCCCCCTTCCTATCACCCCACTGAGAGGAGGGAGGGGTACCGTATATTCATAGAAATATTCCTCTTATTAAAATACCACCCCATGCCAATTTGGATACCATTTGCTTGATTGGTTCTCGAGTTATGCAAAAAATTGTTTTTTATTTGGGAGGCCCCTCCCCCCCTTCCTGTTAGGGGGAGGGGTCCCAAACCAGAATAGGAACCTTCCCCGGCCTCCATTACCCCCACCTGCCAAGTTTCACGTAAATCGGTTTCTGAGTCTATAGGGAACAGACAGAAAGACAGACAGACAGACAGACAGACAGACAGAAATTCATTTATATATATATATATATATATATATATATATATATATATATATATATATATATATATATATATATATATATATATATATATATATATATATATATATATATATATATATATATATATATATATATATATATATATATATATATATATATATATATATATATATATATATATATATATATATATATATATATATATATATATATATATATATATATATATATATATATATATATATATATATATATATATATATATATAGATATAGATGACATGGACTTGCTTTATGAATATTTAATTGAAATATTTTTGAAGACTGATTTCATTCCACCTTTAGCTAAATTTGATCATCAAGTCAGTCTTTAGAAATATTTCCAGTAAATATCCATAAACAAGTTCAACTCACTAGTTTCCAAACCAGCTCATCAGATAAACAACACGTTGTATGATAACAGAGGTACGCTTGAAATAAAAATGCATGTTTTAGAAGACTGACCCCAAACTTTTAGACGATAGATTTGGAAGCTATTTTATTTTTTTGAGTACATACCAAATTTTTTGCACAAAATAAAGAAATATGAAAAAGGATTCGAATGCAACAAGAATTTTGAAATTGGTTCACCGCACCAGTTTTGGTGCTGTTTTTGTTAAATGTCTCAACTTTGAGCAAAGTTTTAGTCATATAAACTCAACATAATCATTTTGTCAAAAACAAACAAAGAGAATTTTGCTCACGATGAGATATGGTTGATCAAAATTTTCATATTTTCAAGGACTGGCAGAGTGTATAGAAGTATATTAACACCAAAAGGGTACGAGTGCATAAAAGATGCTTTCAAGAAATTGTCCTTGTCAGTTTTCATGTTGCGCTGTTTTCCATTCGTTTTTCAAAAAATTGTAGCTTTCGTTCGAACGTAAAAGTATGAACAATAATCTAATAAAATCAACAAAACTAAATAAAAATATGAAGAATTGTTTAGCATTGTTAACAGGGTCATAATAAGCTAGGGCCATATTAAGGGAGGGGGCATTGCAATTTTTCTCGGGGGGCCCAATGAATCGATTTTTTTTCCATATGCCATCTCTGAGAATTCCATATTTTTTTGAATATATGGAGAAACTGAGAACGAAGTTAAAATATTTCCTTTAACGTCCATTATGTCTCGTAAAAGTCAGTTTACGGTGTCTTCAAACAATAATTGTTCAACCAACACGTGCAAACATCGCGGAACAGTTTATAAACTAATCTGAAATTTAAACCCTAAAAAGAGCTGATGGAAGCAAAACTCAATTCGCAATTTATTTAAAAACTCTATCACCAACTAAAATTATATGTTTTGGGATAATTATATCATAAACAAATTTTCATTTAATCATTTTTTATCATAGTAAGTGCTTCATCAAAAGCGGAAGTTTAAAAATGAACGCACACATATAAGATCTCAGTGAAACATCATGTTTCTTTGAAAAGATTCTAATTTACTTAACTCTAAGGCGACATCTTTCAAGGATAAGAAGACTAGCATTTTACAAATGCTAAAACCACCGACCCACAGAAAGTGTACTATTTATGCCGTGACCGGGATTCGATCTCATGACCTCTGGCTTGGAAGATTTGAACGCTATCCTCTAAGCCACGGTTGGCGGCGACATTACATTAACATTTCGGACTTAGAATCCATAATTTAAAAAATTAAACCCAAGAATTCAATTTATTTTCTATGAAGATTCAGATATAGAAATACAAGTTCCAGAGGAAAAATCAAAATCATAAGCCAGATTTCATCCAGAATCACATTTCAGTGCCTCAAATTCAAATCATAATTTCAAATCAATTTCAGACAAAAATGCAATTTGGATGGTAAGTATCGATAATAAAAAAAATTTAATCAAGACTTTAGAAACATATTACTAATAAAACTCAAACATAACATTGAGAATCAAAGTTACATTCAAAGTCAAAACAAGATTGGCAAATTGAGCAACTCTTTATTAAAATGTTTATTTGTTGTATATGTCATATGTCAAAAATTTTAAATGTAAAGGCGATTACAATTTTTAATGAAAAAAATTTTTTTTAATAAAATAATGATGTCAGAACTTTATCTGCACTTATCCAGGCCGGACAAATCTAGGCTATTAAAAAAAAAAAACCTTGAAAATGCTATCGTTTTCATTTCAAAATTGTCAACCAAAAGTTTTTGCAATATCCAAGCGAATACTCAAGAAAAAAGGCTCCAAAAAAGGTTTTCAACAAAACTTATCAGCACATTTGAAATTGTGCTTAAAAATTAAAACCCAATTTTTTTCCTGTTTGACCCTTTTTCTAAGTATAGTGAAAATCGCATAGTTAAAAAAAAAATATAACTGAAGAAACCAATAATTTTTATAACTACGTCAGTAAGATGTCCCACTAATCCTCAAACTTTTGATGCTTAAAGAATATGATTATCTATTTACGTGAGTTTCTTAGAAGTCATTACAGTTGAAAATTGTTGCATGTTGCCCCATTCGACGGTATTTATGAAATTCTTTACAAATAATGTAAGTTTTCAGTTACAGTTGCGTTCAAAAAAGAATGAAATCGCATGAAGCTGCTCACCCACTTCCAACTTTGACAAGCTGCCATTTCTCTCTCGGTTTAAATTTTTGCATGAAAATTTCACACAATCAAGTTCAACTATCCAACCACTCCACAAAATTTGAAGTCTTTATAATGACGGGAAACAAAGATACAGCTATTCCCGTAAAAAAGGGAAATTTGGAACTGCTTCACTAAATTTGCTGTATCTTTGACAATTTTCATTGAAAAATCTTGAAATTTGGTCCAAAGATGTAAAAATGTTTGATCTAATACCAGGCCAAGTTTCGTCAAAATCGATGAACGTGATCAAAAATGGTGCCGGATTGAAAATGAGGTTCATTATCGCCCAGCAGACGATTTCATTCTTTTTTGGACGGATGTTTGTATGGAAAACATCGTAATCCATGTACTCTTGTTTTTTTCTTTCACAAAACAAAATTTTATCAAAAAGAATGTTGTTAATAGCTAAAAACATCATTCGTACTTTGTTTCGAAAGAGAAAATGTTCCAACAGGGTTCAAAATAAAAAGAACAGAGTTTCAGTTATGACCTGCTAATTACATCGATAAAAAATTTGATCCACAATTAATGCGAATATTCTATTCGCAATTTTGTTTCAATACCAGCTCTGTTGGAATAATTTCTATTTCTAAACAAAGCAAAAATGAAGTTCCAATCAATTTACAACATTCTTTGTTATAAATGTTGGTTTTGTGAAAGAAAAAACCAGAATACATAGATTACATTTTTGATCACGTTCATCGATTTTGACGAAACTTGGCCTGGTATTAGATCAAACATTTTTACATCTTTGGACCAAATTTCAAGATTTTTCAATGAAAATTGTCAAAGATACAGCAAATTTAGTGAAGCAGTTCCAAATTTCCCTTTTTTAAGGGAATAGCTGTATCTTTGTTTCCCGCCATTGTAAAGACTTCAAATTTTGTGGAGTGTTAGTTGGATAGTTGAACTTGATTGTGTGAAATTTTCATGAAAAAATATAAACCGAGAGATAAATGGCAGCTTGTCAAAGTTGGAAGTGGGTGCGCAGCTTCATGCGATTTCATTCTTTTTTGAACGCAACTGTATCTTGTAATTTTACATGACTTTCGTAATAAATGAAAATGTTAATATTTTTTTTACTCAACACCTTCTCAAAAAATTAATAATTACTGTTATTCATTCAAATTTCGACAAAGCTAACACAAAGTGATTCCAGCCTCCGCTGAATCCGAAACATTTTTTTATTTTAAGAAAATATTTTAAAATCAAACCTTATGTTTGATAAGCTCTTCTTAAATGTATTCTCAATGGAATAATTCGAAGAAATCGATGTATTATTTATTGTAGATTTTCTGGATTTATTTGGACATGCTTAGGTTTTCAAAGTAAATTGGACAAGTAAAGCAATCAGCGGTTTCCAGAATGTTGTCCAGAATAAAGTCTGTATTGCTGGATTTTCTCACAATAAAAAGAAACAGAAAATTCAAATTGTGCTCAGTTTTTAATAACTAGGTGCTGATATCCCAGCAATATCTAAATTAGCATTCTCGGTAGTTTAAAAAACGATACGAATGCTACTGTCGTGTTCAATAGGAAATGAAAACTCATGGTGTTTTTTCTCACTTTCTTCTTAAATTTTATACGAATAATCACTTGATTCTGCTTGGATTTTGTGTTGAAAAATTCGTAATCAAATGTCCAAATTTTGTTTCAAAAAAATGTCCTGATTTGATCAGGTCGCTCAAATGCGGGAAAAAAATCTGCATTGTTTATTCTAGGGGGCGCCTTAAATAATATCACAGTGAAACTATTCGAGATATTGTTTCAGAAGGCCCTCTGTGGTGTTATAATTCCAATTTTCTAATTTTTTTTTTTCGATTTCTAGAACTTAAAGTAGTATGATTAAAATAATCTTAAACTTTTTTACCGTTTTCAGAGGAATTCAGAGTCTACTTTAAAACTAATATTTCTAAATTGATAATGAATTCGAATCCAACTTACTTAATATTTTTTCTTCATGTAAGATTTTAATTCATTTAAAGAAAGAACTACTCCGAATTTTGAGTTTTTGGATTTGGATTCTGAATGATAAATTTAGAAGAAAATAAATTCACCAACTCTTTGTCAAAATGTGATTTGAAATCTTTTTTAACTTAAAAACGATTCCCACGTGAAACAATAGCAATAAAAATATAAATTCCAATACATATTGGAATTAATATATTTATTGTTACTGTTAATCACTGTTAAATAACTAATAATTGTCCAAAAAATAATGTTCATACAGTAATTATCTGTTCAAAACGACTCAAAATTGTATTCATCTCAAAACTAGGAAATTGCGCCTTGAAGTATGCAATAACTTTTGAATAGTAAACAAACTTTTTGAATTTTCTTTGTCTGATACTTACGAGCTGTAAAACTTGAATATTCACGCTGTCAGAGAATGCAAAAGACAGCGAGTAGCTAAATTTTCCCAAATATAGATATTTGATGACAATTACAAAAGGATATCAAGTATCCCTATTCTCCCTCATTAAGAATATTATTTGAAGTTATTATTCTGGATCCACTGAACTCAGTATCAGATTCGTTTTGCGTAAGCATGTTTTTCTATATGTTTTTGACTTATGCACGCATCATATGCTTCTTTTTTTTTAAGCTAGCCTAGAAAAATGTTCTTACATAATTAAACAAGCACCCGCAAAATTGCATCCGTGGGAGACCTCAAGTTCATAACAAAAATATGCTCATACGCTTATGATCCGAGTTTCGTCATGTTATTTCACGTGGAAAAGGGAATTTTGATGAAACATAAATGGGTCACACAAACGCAACCAATTTGCAAATCATTGCTTGTGGGGAATCGTGGGCCAAATTTTGTGGAGTATCTTGGACCACCCATATTTTTATGGTTTTAATAAAAAAAAAAGCCTAATGATATCTCAAAAATGTAGGAAACCTTTCCATTTTTTTTCATTTTATCTTTTAAATTCAATTCGCTATTTTTGATTATTGAGTTCGATAATATAAGTTTATTCATATCGATGAGACAAGTTCTGAACTTATAGAAGCGTGGCAGATCCACAGTATTGCCTCCCAAATGCCGATGATTATGTCTCGTACCCTAGAACTTTTCTTCCACAATCCCTGTTTTTCTTTTTTTCAGTTTCCACCCAATTGCCTTTTCAAAATTGGGCTATGTGGATCATTTTGTTGTTAATGTTCCGTAAATAGGAAGAATAATTTGTTCCGATAAATCAAGCTGCCCCATTACACAACAATGCAATGACTGTGCCCCGTCTAGAAGTGCTAGGAGGGGAAAAAAAGTTTAGTCACTTTTACGCCATCCAACCATGTTGAAGGTGTTATTTTATTGGTGGAAATGGGTGCTTTTTCCCGGGTCCACAAGTTCAGGGTTCAGTGATTTTGGAATCCGGGGGCCTCCAGCCAACTGGACAACTGGACTCAACCTTTGAGGTTGAAAATAAAACGGCCATTTGATAGCGAATGAGCTCCGCGGTGATGTTCAAATTAAGCAATATTTTTTATCCACTCCTCACGCAGCTGGCTAATTAATCACATTCAATTTGAGCAATGGCTGTTTATCACCAAAAAAAAGTAGAATGCATAATTAAATGCTTCAGTTGTACAACGTGAGCTTGGTGTGTTTTTCGTTTAGCTAGTGGCTTTAAATATTAAGTGAATAAAGGGTGAACTGATCGAAGAATGAGCTCGATAAGTGGCTGGTGGCTGGTATGGAAGTGTTTCTGAGCCAATGGTATTCGAACAAACACGAGATTCAAAGATTGCTTTTAATTCAAAAGTCAAGATTTATATTTAAGAAATTTGGAACAATGCTACCACAGAATAACTAATTAAATACTGCTGTTTTTACTGAGAATAACTGTTTTCTAGAACGTGATGGTTATTTTGGTTCTATTTACGAGATTCTAGGTCTGTAATAAAAAAGAAACCCCAGATTTTTCGGATGGATGGATCATGTAAGTGGTACAAGCCTTATAAAACATAGATTCAGTCTTATACAAATCAAATAAGTCCAATTTCGCTTTCATCAATGAAACGAACTCGAACGCCAGATCAATAATTCGACAGCGGAAAACAATCACCTGTTTTAAATGCCAACCTTCAACCGATCCATTAAATAACTCGGAAATCGTTTCATTTCCAAGTGGTGAGGAAATCTTATCGAACCAACCTCAATCGAATTTCCACTGTCTGCCTGTTTAGGTATCGCTCCGGTGAGGAAGTTTGGCAATTTATTTTTAGCAAACATACCCCGAAGGCTAGGCAATAAAAGTCATTGAGCTTCGAGGCTCAACCCTTTTGCTGGGGGTATCTCCTAGGAGTTATTTCAGCAGTTTCGGTTGATAAAGTTTTTGTTAAATTTAAAAACTGGTGACACACTCTTCTCAGCTTCCTTCTCGCTGATCTGGTGAGGTCAAAAATTTAACCGTTCATCTTCCTTTCCCGGCAGGTTTGAGGACCGTAAAACTGAATCCGATCCCGTCAAATCGTCCAGATTTGGGGAAACCGAACTCGCACGGGTGTATCTCAATTAAGATCCAAATAATAAAAAGTGTGTCTCCGCCAGCATTTTGTCGTTAGGGAAAAATGATAAATGAAAATTTAATTTAATAGCGCTCGTAAAAAAATAGTCACATTCTAAGGTTCCAATAGTCTTGAGTCCGTTTGTTTGTCCGGCTTGTTCGGGAACCGGTTTTCCGTTGAAAATGAAAAATACAACAGTCGTGATTTGATATCTTTTCCCGGGGCCCTCTCTCGGTGGAATATTGGGCCGGCTGCTGCCAATTTGATGATTTCTTCTCGGATGGAAGAGAAGCTCCCCCAGAGGAAAAAAACGGAAAGTCGCGGCAATTCTGTTAACTTTTTTCTTGCCTTCTTCCCTCAAAAACTCATTTCGTTTCATTTTTGTCCCCAAACAGGAGAGAGCTCATTATGGGTGTCGCAAATTGTGATAACGCGAACATTTGCAACAGCCGATTTTTCAGCGGATTTTATGAGAAATGAATATCGACCTGCCGCTGATCTGTGCGGTGTCGTCGTCTTAAAAAGTCGGCTCGACTCAGCTGTTTTTGTTGTTTGCTGCGCCCGGGAAGAAATAACCATCAAATCATTCATCGATGTTCGTCGTGCCAAATGGACTTTGACGGCGTGTTATCTGCTGAAACAGGGGGAAAAACTTTCTCCAATTTTGTCAAGTGACTTCCACGAAGTTTGGTGGCAGTTGTCGGAATTTACTTGTGAGTTTGAGGATGAAATGAATCAATAGCTGTCTTTTTCTTAAATTTTCTATCGATTTAAGTGTATATAATTGGATTAACGGAAAGCTATCATTTTCAAAGTTATTTCAATGTTTGTATTCGAAACTTGTTCTAAACTACAAGTGTGAGCTAGTAATCAACAACACAAATAGTGCTCCTTTTAAAAACCCTCTAGAGGCACATAATGAGAGATGAAAGGTGGGTCGTTTGAGTTATTTTTGACGGTCGCCATAGAAAAAGTATTGAAAAGAATGAGGAAACTTGATTCCTTAGCTTTATTACGAAACCGAAATGACTTACAAAGATCGAACGTCCTGGAAAAATGTTCCTAATGGAACAAAACAAGTTTACTGTTAGCTTAGAAAAAAATTAACAAATTTTCATTTTGAGTTGTTGAACTTTACAAACCCAAATCATATGTGACTAAAAGTTCTTCTTGATGACTATGAACCTTCATCAATTGAAAAAACAAGTTAGAAATATTTAAAAAGCACTGGTAAACTGACAATTTTTTTAAAGAAAAAGTTTTCTAGATTATCATTACTAAGCACAAGACATTTCATCCATTATCTGATATTTATTCTATAATTGCCTAGTATAAATGACTAGAATATTTGATATTGTCTAAAAATATAAATAAACTTCTTTATAGTGTGCAATGACTATAAGAATTTAAAAAAAACTAAGGTCTCCAGAATTCTTTCCGCACGTGGCTGGGCCGGGAAAATCCAGGCCATTTGAACTATAGACCTGGCAAAAAACGGACAGTTGATTTCAACATTTTTAACCCAAATCGGGTAATATGCGGGTAAATTTGAGCATAAACCCATAAAATATCGAATTTGAATAAAAAAAATTTAAACGTTATATTTTTATCAAAACACATCAACAGATTTTCAATTGTATTTATACTTCCTAACCCGTAGTTTTTCTAAATTCTCATAGTCATTGCACACTATAAAGAAGTTTATTTATCGTACATGTTTGTTTTGACAAGAATTTCCGAAAATTTTCGTTAAAGTTTGCAAAAAAATAAAATCATATACTCGATTTAAGCTTTTGGTACGTTGTTGCAAATAAAGTGAAAAAACCTGTGAAATTCGAGCATTTTTTAACAAAACTACAATCGACAACCGGGACAACCGGGACAACCGGGGCGGACCGGACCGTTAGTAAATTTTTTACTTACTATCAGAGCAAGCCCGGATTAATACGGGCCATCTGACAAGTCTAAGATAATCGTATAGAATGATCCTTTTCTGACACTTATAAACTGTTAAATAAGAACCAATACCGACAAAAAAAATTAAGAAAGCTTTCATTTTTCGATTTTGTTTGTTTTTTGCCAAAGTTTGAGGGTTTCTGAAGGATCAAATCTCATTTAAAGGCATATTTACACTTCTCGAGAAAATGAACGTAAAAAATCTTATTTCACCAATAACTCAGCATTGCAACGAGTTGAGGTTTTGTCATATGGTGGAATCGATGGGAAACGGTTGAAAGATGAATTTCTAGCTGAGCTCGTTCCTTAAAACCTTATAGAATTGTTTTTATTCCGATTTCCCGCTGTGATTGAAATTTTGGCGGTGAAACCCGTAGGAAATAAAATAAGAACTGTTGTAGAAGGTTTTAAGTACGAATCCGGCTGGAATTCCATTTTTCAAACATTCCCCATCGATTATTCTGCTAGTTGTGTCGCGTTTTTTGAGTTGTTGACAATGTTAGATTTTTCACGTTCATTTTCACTTGAACTTCAAGCCAGGCTTAACTTCGGAAATATTACTATTTTTAACGTCCAACGAAAATACTTGTAGTCCATCAATGATATCAAGTATCGTCCTTATTTTTGGAGCATATAAACTCGAAATTACATGCTGGCAGAAAATGGAGAGACAACTAGTTGCTAAATTTTTCGAAAAAGAAACGATGAAAACAATGATTTTACCTATTTTTGTTGAATGCTGCCAAATTACTCTGATCTTGAGTGTCAATAAGTTTGGCGGCATGTAACGTAATTCGGGTGCATCCAAATAAAAAAAATCTTTGGGGACCCTCAGTGAATTATTAAAACCTTTAATTTTGCATCATCACTTTTTTATGGACGCACCCTGATAGCGCAGAAAAAAAAACTCCCTCAACAGACCTTCAGTGTCAATGTGACACTCCTCACTTAAACCTACTATACCTCCTTTGTTTCTTAACCGATTTATATAAACTGTATACTTTTCGAATCCTCGTAATGTAACTCTAATATGCCTAACAGACATTATTCACCTATCATATTTCATTCAGTTTTACCAGGTACTGAAACGGTTAAAATTTTCAGTGACGGGTGAGGGTTATTCGTTTTTAAGTTCTTCTCAATTGGAAGTTATTCGTTTGATAAAGAAACCTTTGAAAATGCATACCAAAATCTTTTGAATCTTGGCCTACATTTGTAAAATGAAGTCATAAGTAACAAAATAAAAAACTTACTTTCATACAGGAGCCAAGTTTACAACTAAAATCTTAATCAGGGGTCGAAATGGCAAAACTCGTTTAGAACTGCGATATTTCATTCTTCTACTTTTATTTCTTACACAATCCACAATTTTTAATTTAAGCGATATTAACGAAAGCACATGCAATTGCACGAAACAAGTGCAGTAAATTCCAGAACCAGGACTGGCGTATGATAACGAAACATCAGAAAATGAAATGAGAGGAGATTCAACTCTTCCAAGCCATACATTTAACCATTCTAAAGCTGAAGTGAACTTGTCACATGTGTCAATACAAGAGAAGTTTCACATATTTGATGAAACAGGAATAACTGTCGACATGCGATATTAGTTTTGACTTCCAACTAGATACAACAATCAATTGGAAAGCTTTTCGGCTACCTCAAATATACTTCGCACGTTTAACGTTTTCTCGATTAGGATTTCGAAGAGAAAGATACTTTCACTCTTACTTTTCGGCTTTGAATGAACCTCTGTTTTATTAACATACTGTGCTTATATACTAGTTTACATGTTGTTCTTAACTTAGGTAGAATGTTTGTTTATTTGAGTATGCTATGCCTTCACGCGCGGCAGGTAAGGTCAGCGCGTGTTTATTTAGGTAACGTAAATTTGGTCTTGGCATTGGATGCCGTTGTGTTTGGGTTTATTCTTTTATTATGGTCGCAAAGAAAGGTTGCTGGCTATGGGTTTTTTGCAATAAGTAAAAAGATTGCTTTAGGTTTTCCCGCTGTGCTTGTGCTTTATGAATGTGTAAAAACATAACGTTTATTTTGGTCTTTTGGGTTTTCTTGATTATTATGAGTTTATGGACGATTGCTTCATTAGTTGGTTATTGTAATATACTACGGTGATTAGGCTAATTATGCAGGGAGGGATTAACAGGGAGGTACAGTACATACCTATGCGAAAAAAAAATTTAACATTTCTTACTTGAAAACGACATTTGTACGGCTTACATGATTGAAGTACCAGGTCGATTTTTTTTAATTAAATATCTATTTCTAAAAGGCCATTTACTTCCACAAGAGGGTGATATCAAACTGAAGATACATAGAAGGCACTGGACACTAGTGTTAAAACAAGGACAAATATGAAAAATTTATTTGATGTCACAAGTATTACGGATGTTATTTATGTAGGTAGATCAAATTTTTATAAGTTTGCACCTTAGCCAATCTTAAATATTGTCAAAAAATTTAAAAAAAAATTCCTATTGGGCTGTCAGCGATGTGTACATAAAAGAGATTTACATTTAAGAATCACATGTGTAGAGATTTTATTGAAAGAATTATCAAGGAAGCAAAGATATTTGTTAAATAATAGATCATTTTCCAAATTGGCAAAACAAGAAAATAAATATAGAAGAATACACCTTGTGCAAATGCATGTTTGGCAATACGCACTATTGGAATATCCTCCCTGAGAGAAAATAGTTCAAAAAGTTCAAAAATATCAGAAAGAATTCAAAACCGATATAGATTCAAAAATTGGCTTACACAATTCCGAACTGAAAACAATTATGAAATCTGCATGTTATAATTGACCTGCACCCATTATCTCCCCCTCCCAGATACAACCTCATTGATTTCCAATAGACAGAAATATGAGATAAACGTATCTGAGAGGTACTGGATAAGTCGCCTCGTACGACTTGGACCAGTATCCCAGTGGCAGTATTCTTTAGGCCGCTGCCACACAGCTGGGTTAATTGAGCTAATTGAGTTAATTACCAGTTGGGTAGCCGTGACGATTACGGCCCCCCTTACTTACACCACACAGAAGTGAAAGTGAATACTCGACACAAAAAAAAATGTATGAGTTAAATGCCTTGTAAATGAAAAAAAACTTTTTATTTCTTTAAATGTGGTTCATGTTAATCGATGGTTTAAACCTAATAAGCTATTTGAAAAAGCCGTCGTTTTCTTAAAAAGAATTCTATATTCAAATTAAATAGATAAAATGTACTAAACTCTTCCACACATTCCCAAAACTTGAATCCTTAAAAACTCGATTCAATTTTAAGATTTAACTTTGAAATATTGATCGCAAAAAAACTGCAATATTATTAATATAAAACAATACATTCTGTAACCGACGGGCTGATTTACTGCTCAGTGGAGCAAGAAGGGGGGCTCTCAAGCATCAGGGTCGGCACTAGTAAAAGAATTTCGCGTATTGCAGGAAACACTTCGAATTGATCCAAAAGAATACCACTCTACTTTCCCGAACACAACAACCTGGGGTCACAAGTTGACTCACAACTCTAACGTTCTGTAGAGGTGGGAATGTTCCAATAATAATTCCCCAGAAAAGGTCGATTGGGCAAACCTTGTGTTGCAGCGTGGGTTGAATTCCGTGACAGGAATGTCGAAAAATGGCGGCTCGACTTCTTCGGTGGTGGCTCTCGGGGTTATCGGCGGCTAAGCTCCGATACGTGTAGGGATATTGACGACGGATTGTTGTGAGCGTCCAAACATCCTTAATGTCGCAGTCAGAAGATGCTCACTGGACCAGGGGTCGGCAGACTGTCCTCGTGTGGTGGACCCGCAACATTGTATTTATCAATATTACAGTTCGTTTATGCATGCAAAGCATAAACAAACTGTATATCGAACAAAGTCCAATGTGAGGGCTCAGCGCAAGACGCTGACTCCGCACTTTCCGACTGTACTATGTTCGGTCGGTCACCGCACGCATCACTGTAAAGAAAGTAGAAAATAAAGTAGTCTCAAGTGACACACGAACGACAGCACACGTATTTTTATTCAATTAACGGATATCACAGGGCCAGAAAATGGGAGTTATAACACTCGGTACTTGCAGCACTAGGTGGAACTGGATGGAGCTAAAGATAGGGGACACTTCACGGACCAGCTTCGGCAGTTGACGGGTAAGCCGGCTGATTCTTCGAGATCCTTCGAAACGTGATGGGATACAGAAGTAGTTAGTTGTTTGTCTGGTACGGGGTTAAAAATGGCAGTTACCCGGATTGTGGTCTATCCTAGACAACTGGTGTGTTTGTAGGTTGCTGGTGATATCGACGCCCCGAACGTTAGGCCAAAGTGAGCTTGTTACGAGACATTAGACTAGAAAGAACAACCATGACAAAAGATTTTTTAGTAACATTCGATCAAAAGCTTTCTTTCGCTCAGCATATGACAACAACAACAGCAAAGGCTTTTGCTTTGTTCGGATTCCTTCGCTGAAATAAATACTTCTAGTTTTGAAGACTCTTATGCTTTAAAAACTGTGTTCTGCTCGCTTGTACGCAGTGTCTTGGAATATGCCGTACCAGTTTGGACTCCTTATCATACCGTACACATTAAATGAATTGAGAGGGTTCAGAAAAGATTTCACCGTTTCGCATTGCGTCGTCTGCCTTGGCGAGATCCCGTTCGATCGCCACCATACTTCGATAGATGTGGTCTATAATCATTGACGTCGGTGAGCCAAAGAAGAACTTATCTACAACGAATGTTCGTCTATGATATCATTACGAATGCTATCGATTGTCCGCAACCGCTTCACTCTTTGAACCTACACGCTCCTGCTCGGCAACATGTTACCAGACTCTTTTTCGGCTACCAAGAAGCAGAACAGTATTCGGCCGAAATCATCCACTACTACTTTGTTTTGAAATCCCGACGTTTCGACAAGTTTTGGTGGTCTTTTTCAAGGGAACTGGAAATTTATCATTGAATTACAAATTTGTTTCGGAGCGTTGTTAATTAATAAAATATGCAGTGTGCAACTCACTTATCGGTCTGTTGTGCTTGTCAGTGTCGTTTTTATCCAACTTACATCGTATTTGTGTCCGTACAATCTTTTTAACTGTAAAACTCGGGAAGATTAGCTGAACCATTCTAATGTACATTTCCCGCATCAACCTGAGGTGCCAGATGTCCTGATTTTTCAAGATTTGTCCTGATTTTCGAGAGACCGTCAAAATTTTTCAAAAACGCTTGAATTGTCCTGATTTGTTCAGATTTAATAAAAAATATCATAATTATAACAGAATTTATAGTTCAATAATGGTAACCTCAAACAAATCTGCAGTTAAATATTTTAACCGTCGAAAATCTTTGGTTAGGATGTTATTCAAGGGGTGTTTTTCGATATAAAGCATACTGCCGTTTCAAGCAAAACTATCCAATATCATTCAGAGAAATTTTCACCAACATTTTTCGGTAGGCACTTCTTACAGGACCGATACTCAATTGTACATATTTATAAATAAAGAGGAACATGTTTCTCAAATGTTGGTTTAATTTTTTTTTTTGGGAAAAATGGTAACTATATGAGCTTTTAAAATGACAGAAAAAGTTTAGCCGTGTGATTCTATGCAAAAGTGTCACATGCAAATCTCTTACTATTCAATCACATTAGGCAGAAAAACTTATAGTACTTTTAAGAACGTTGTCCTTAAATAAGTCTGGTTTCTGTGTAAATTTTTGCAAATTATGTCCTGAGAAATGTCTGGGTGAACAATAAAAAATCTTATTTTACAGACAAATTTTGGCTCATGGCAGCACAGTCCATGAAGGAGTGTGTTGGTAAAATCGAATATGAAAAATAAATCATTAATAGGCTCAAAAATACGCAATGGATTGATCTGTTTCCTGCAGAGTTTCATTAAAAATTATTTGAAAGTTAGTTTAATGAATAAATGACAATAACACCAATATGGAAGTCAATTCTAATGAAGCAATGAAAACAGTCTCAAGGGCTTTTACCGAGTTTATATTTCACAGCGTTTTTCCCATGATCCAGTTTGGTCTTATTACTAATCAATGAACGTTTTTGAATCTTGTTTTTTGAATGTTGTTTTTTGTTTGTTGTTGAAGTGTAAATATGCAATGTATTGAATAAGTTTTAGGTTAAATTCATGTAATTTGTAGAGTTATTTACAAAGAATGGGAGAGTGGGGTAGCATGGGTCACTTGGTTTCTATGTTACATAACTTCTTTACCATAAAAGATAAAATAAAAATAAAAAATAGTATAGTTTTCTACATTTCAAAAGGCAGTTTTTTTTTTAATTTTTAAAAAGTTATTTTCCCCAAGTTCTGACTACTTGAAAAAAAGAAATATTTTTTGGATTTTGAAAAATGGTAGGGAATTGTGAGCCACCAAATCCAAATTGATCAAATAACATGCAAATGTAACGAATTGACCCAAAGCTGTTATTTCAAAACTCATTCCGTCATTTTAAAGTAATTTCAGATAAGAAAAAAAATGAGACTTGTGTATGATCGAAAAGATTTTTGGCTCGCGAACGTTTAGGAAAAATTCCTTATATAGGATGGACAAAATATTTTACACAACTCTTTATTTGGCATAACCAAACTTTACAGATAGTGAAAACGTTTTTTAAGTTCTGAATGTGTATAAAAACATAAAAATATAGGTGACCCACAAAATGTGGTTCACGATTCCCCACAAGCTATGATTTACAAATTGGTTGCGTTTGTGTGACTTGTAGATGTTTCATCAAAAATTCCATTTCCACGTGAAAGAACAAAAAAAAACTAAGATCATAAACGAATGAGCATATTTTTGTTATGAACTTTAGGTTCCCCATCGATGCAATTAGCGAGTTCTTGTTTAATTATGTAAGTAAATATTTTTAACTTTTTAAGCTTGATTAAGCGTATTTAAGTCAAAATCATATAGAAAAATATGCTTACGCAAAGCGACAACGATGACAGTTGGATTGAGATTTTTTATCTCAACACACATCTGAGATATTCAGAGTGGCCCACGTTTCCCTATGATTTACGTTACCCCACTATCCCCTTTTTATACAAACCTTCATGCCCTGATTAACCTAATGTTTCTGAATATCAAAAACGAGTTGCTATATTTACTTGAGTGTTCAATTTTTCCAACAGTAATTATTGAAATCCAACCCGTTTTTCTCAGAACATATTCTGCAACGATTAAAAACCACATCCGCTAACGAGCATGCTCTAGTTTCGAAGACAGTAGATACCTCAAAGGGACAGTTGTAAAAAGCGGAAGATTTCCAACTTCATCAAGATCTGTACGAAATGTCTACATTTGCTGCACCCAGTTCTTCAGTAAGTACGGCACCGAACAAATTTACCGCATTAAAGTTCGCATCTGAACATTCTCACAAGCCGAGGACCAGCATTAAAATCGCATTAAATGCCATTCATCAAACTGACCGCACACTTGTTCTTTGTTGCTTTTCGGCGATTTTGTGCAACGAGGTGAGCGGCTCGATGCGAAAATGAATCGTTTAATGCCCTTCTTCATATATGTATGTATGTATTTATGCACCTATAGTAGGAAGTACGCACTGCAGCTCGATGCATTTCTCGCTGAATGACAGTTAGTCTGTCTGTCAGTAGCGCGGAGAAGCAAGTGGAGAATCGAGTGATTGTTTGACAGTGATTGATTGAGCTGTTCGGATGAATATCGACTAATGGTTTACCAAACTTCGGGGATTGTCCATTTCGAAAATGTTGAGTCCTCTTTAATCCTTTCCTTTTGAAAGGAAGTAAGCGGAGCATCAAATTCCTTCACTGAAACACCGAACCGAGACTGAAATTTTTATTCAAATTTTTCTTTTGAGGAAAAATTAGATTTTTGGGAATCAAAATTCCTTATTGTATTCAAAAATCACTTTTATGTATTCCTTCTTAAGAATTTGCAACAAAAGAGAAGTTTTTTCCCGCCAAAGACCTCTGAAATGTTGCCCAATGTAAGTTGATGTTCTTTACTGATAAATTTGCACAGGCATCAAAATTTGTCAAACAATTACCGGCACTCAAGTGGCCGAGTGGTCAAAAATTTCCATAAAATATGAAAATATCTTCACTTCACCTTCTCCCGGGATCATCGGGTGTGTTCAACATCGGTCAAGAATTGCAGTACAACATATTTTCGCATATATGATAAAGTATCGCCCGGGCACTCGGAAAGTGCACCCATGCCGCGCCTTGTCCTAAAGCTGAGTAAGAAAGCGAACCGAATAAGGGAAACGAAACAAAAAAAAAAGGCTGAAAGGAAGGAAGGAAGAAACGGAAGGTTACTCCAAAGATCACTCCCCCCATAACGGCAGCATATATTTAGCCGCTATACAACTACTGATCGCTTATGTTGATGCACTTCGAAGTGCCCCTGCGATATGTTGCAGACAGGAGAGAGACCGCAGAGCCTGGGACCCAAATCATCAACCCAGTCACTATGTAGCAAAAAGAGGTAAAAAAAACTCCCAACTACCAACAACAACAGTAACACCAGAAACATAGCCGACAAGTCATGAAGCTGAAAAGTGCCCCCGGATAAGCGCGTTTTTATCTTCCATCCCCCTCGATTCCGAAGGAAGCAGAAAACTCTCCCGCGATCCGCACCTTCTTACCCAATATCTACTCTGCACTCATTTGGTATGCCGAAAAACAACCAACTTGGAGTGAAACAGATCCCATGCACTTTCAGGTTGCCCCAGCAGCGGCCGTTTGGTTGGACCAATGTTGATCGGTACCGAGTCTCCGGGTGATTTTGTTGATGTTGTTATTGTTGATGTCGTTCGATCCATATACTCATCTTGACGCCGTCGCTGCGTTCTGTTGCTGTTGCGGTTGCTGCTGCTGCTGCTGCTGCCGTTGCGTACCGATAACATTATTCACCCTTTCAACCAACCCTTTGCAAAGTGGATAGGGTAGCCAGAGGGAAGATACTTATCATTTCTGCCAACTATGGATACTATTTTTAAGAATACAAGAGAATACGATTTTTGCATCTGCTTTAACAAAAATGAGAAAAAAATGGAAAAACATGGGTTCCAAAGAGTTTTAACTAATTATTTGAAAATTTCCATTAAGTCCGAAACACACATTAAAACCAAACATCTCCTTTTTCAACCTAGTAAGAGAAGTGGAGGTTCTGATAATTCCAATTTTTTTTCTTATTATACACCCAAAGAAGAGATGACGGAAATTCAATGCCAATTGATTGCATGCAAGATTGGCTACCAAACAATCTCACCTCAAATTAGGCTTTTCCAACTTGCAAATGTTGGTAGCGGCTGCTCGATTAGTTTGGCGCGAGAATGAGCATCAAGCCATCCAGCGAAGGTTGGGCGCCTTTGTAAAAGCCCATTAGTATTGAAAAAGTAGTCGTTCTCTGTAAGCGCCGCGAGACACTCTGATCATTGTCGCATAGTAGCATAAGGTCGGGTACCTTTTACAAAACCCAAGTAGCGTTAAGTTTGCGGTAGAATATAAGTCATTAAACTTATATCGCGGTGTTTTATTTCGGGAGTGATCCGTAAACCCCATATCGAGGGAAATTAAAACCGGTTATCAAAGTGTTGGGTGCGCCCATCACCATTCCCATCAGCCCACAGTGATACCCATTGATCGAGCAGAAATAAGCTCATCCCCGAGCTATTCGAGGCACTTCCGTCATCCCCAAACATGGTCCTTCGAACCGGATGGATAAGGATTCCGATGCTGTGAGGCCCGCCAAGATTTAATTTCCCGTTACCACACTCCAAATCCCGAAATTGGCTAACGAAACTGATCTGACGCCAAGACGCCATTTTGCCGCCAAGTTGGAATATTAATACAAGGCCTTGTTCTAGCCTTGAATGAGTTAGTAACATTCCAACTTAAATTACCTTTCTCGTTTTGTGCTGCTCTGGTTCCCTCATTCCCATACAGAAAACGCTTCTCCGGCTGAATCGGTCCTCAATATCTGCTGACTAGACCGTTCTCCAATTCCGGCTGTTCCTGGTTCCTGTTTTTATATAAATACAAGGTAATTTACTAGCCTTGAGCAGGTTAGTAAGATTCCAAGCTCCTACATCATCTCGTGCGGTACTACCGTGATTTAATTGACCATTTTAGATCGGCATTCATTCATCATGCCAATTGGAGCTGACGCAATTAAATCCAAGGCTCGGCTGCTGAAGCGCAACAGCATCCTGACGTCATTCACCGTGATCTGCCGTTTTGTGGAAAATTACGAGGAGGTAAACGATGCTGCGGAAGTGTCTTCACGGCTAGAAAGACTAGAGAAATTGTGGGACGACTTCCATGATACCCAGACGGAAATAGAAATCAACGACGAATCGACCGAAACAGCAGATCAACACTTTAAGGCTAGGGTAGAATTTGAAACGCAGTTCTACAAGGTAAAAGGGTTCTTGATTACGAAGGCCAACGAGCAGACAGCAAGCACACTCAACTCTTCTCATGCTGAACAGTCTTCTACCCATACACAACCCACTGTTCACGTAAAATTACCCCAAATTAACCTTCCTCGATTTTCGGGTCGCTTAGAAGAGTGGCTCACGTTTCACGACCACTTTATTTCTTTAATCCACACATCAGATTTGCCGATAATCGAAAAATTTCAATATTTGCGAGGGCAACTTGATAAAGAAGCGCGGGGTCTTATCGAAACTTTGTCCCTTACACAAGCCAACTACTCTATTGCTTGGGATCTCCTGAATAAGCGTTATTCCAATACTAAGGTTCTCAAGAAGCGTCATGTGCAAATCCTCTATGACCTCCCAAAAATGAAATCGCAGAATGGCTCTGAGTTGCACAAATTGGTCGATACTTTTGAGCGAACAGTTAAGGTACTCAAGCAGTTGGGCGAGCCTACGGAGCAATGGGATACTCTGCTGATCCATCTATTAACTCACCGATTGGACAAGAAAACACACCGTGACTGGGAGGAGTTTTGTGCCGATAAGGACGATGAAACTACCGACATGCTGATATCGTTCTTGCATCGAAAGGTCAATGTCCTGCAAGCAGTTATTGAAGCTGGGAATGATGACGTCACCATCACCAAGAAGCCGCAGAAGACGGTTCGAGTTGGAAGTCATGGAGCCTTTCAACAGCCGCCAACCTACAAATGCATAGCCTGCCCAGAAACTCATCCATTGTTCAGATGCCCAGCCTTTGGACAATTAGCAGCTGAAGACCGAGAGCTGCTTTTGAGGAAGCATGCCCTCTGTTGTAATTGTTTCCGGAAAAACCACATCGCAGCCGAATGCAAGTCTACTGGAAGGTGTAGAGCTTGCGGAGAACGACATCACACTCTGGTTTGCCTCAAAAAACCCAGTACTGGACCATCAAGAGGAATTGCCGAGTCCAGCTCATACCGCCCGAGGCCACCACCGAACCACAACTCATCGCAGGCAACCGTTGCTGTTAGCTCCGAGCCAGTAAGCCTACCAGCAGTTTCGCACACCGATACGAGAGTTCTTCTTGCCACAGCCGTCGTTCTTTTAGTCACCGAAAATGGGGTAGAGATACCGGTCCGTGCCCTGCTAGATTCCGGGAGCGAGTGCCACTTCGCGACGGAGCGCCTTCGTCAACTACTGAACCTCCGAAGAGAACGAGTGAATCTTCCAATTTTGGGTATTGGTCAAACCAACACTCACGTCCGATCCAAAATAAGAGCCAAACTGAGATCCCGCATCTGCAACTTCGAGGCTGCCATCGAGATGTTAGTACTGCCGAAAGTCACCATGGATTTGCCAGGAGTTAGCCTTTCGCCGAACAATTGGAATATTCCACCCAGCATCCAATTAGCCGATCCATCTTTTCATGATTCCAACCCGGTCGATTTAATCATTGGGGCAGAAATTTTCTTCCACGTTTTCGCTGTTCCTGGTCAAATTTCCCTGGGTGAAGGCTTACCTCTCCTCATCAATTCTCGTTTGGGCTGGGTCGTCTCAGGTCGAGCAACGAAATCCACCACCACTTCCCCTCGTCTATGCAGCGTTGCTCGTGTACAAAATCTGGAGAAAACAATAGCGCGATTTTGGGAAATCGAAGAAGGAGGATTCGAAAACCGATATTCCGTGGAAGAAGCCGAATGCGAACGTCATTATCTCCAACACGTTTCTCGCCAAGCCGATGGTCGATACCTAGTTAAGCTGCCGACAAAGCCCGACGTTCTTGCAAAACTAGGTGATTCTAAGACAGCCGCCGTAAGAAGAATGCACCAAATCGAACGAAGGTTTTCCAATGATCCAGTACTAGCCGCCGAATATCGCAAGTTTATGGACGAGTACGAGTCTTTGGGTCATATGGTTCAAGTGAACGACGACATCGATCCAAATGTACCCAACTACTATTTACCCCACCACCCTGTAGTAAAGTCCAGCAGTTCCACGACTAAGGTGAGGGTCGTGTTTGACGCCTCGAACAAAACCCCAGGAGGACCCTCTCTCAACGATGCATTACTCGTCGGACCCACTGTCCAATCTGATCTCCGTTCGATTGTAATGCGCTCCAGAACTCATCCGATAATTTTGATTTGCGACGTCGAAAAAATGTACCGACAGATTTCCGTCGCCGCCGAAGATTTGCCGCTCCAGCGAATCGTGTGGAGAAAGTTTTCCGATCAGCCCCTTCGCACCTACCAGCTCACCACCGTGACCTACGGCACAGCTGCCGCTCCATTCCTAGCCACACGCACTTTGAAACAATTAGCCTTAGATGAGGGGTCTGAGTTCCCATTAGCTGCCCAGGCAGTTGAAGTCGATTGTTACGTTGACGATTTGATTACCGGTGCTAAAACCACAGTCGTAGCTCGAGAGTTGATAACGCAACTCATAGCCTTGCTGGAAAGGGGTAAAATGAACCTCCGTAAGTTTGCCTCGAACAATCAATCCATTTTAAAAAATATTCCCCCTGAAAACCTTGCCGTTCTACCAACTATTGATTTTGACCGTGACGACACCATAAAAACTTTGGGGCTTGTTTGGGATTACAAAGCAGATTGTTTTCTTTTCAAGATTCCCACATACACAACACAGGAAAAACCTCTGACGAAACGCAGTGTTCTCTCCCGGATCGCTCAACTGTATGATCCTTTAGGGCTTGTAGGGCCTGTTATCACATCTGCCAAATGTTTTATGCAGGAATTATGGTGTCTCGAAAGCGAATCTGGAAAACCCTGGGGTTGGGATGACCCGTTGCCTCAACAAGTGCAGGAGAGATGGGTCAACTACGAAAAGCAACTACCGAATCTAAACCAGCTGAAAATTGAAAGATTTGTGCTCATAAATCATCCAAAATCTGTCCAAATCCATTGTTTTTCGGATGCATCGGAGGTGGCATATGGGTGCTGCCTGTATATACGGTCAGAGAATTCAAAAGGCAAAGTCAAAATTTCCCTCCTATCATCTAGGTCACGTGTGGCTCCTCTTCGCAAGAAAAGCATTCCCCGCCTCGAGCTCTGTGGAGCACTTCTTTCTTCCGAACTGCATGCAAAGGTCGAATCTTCATTGAAACTGTCAGCACAAACATTCTTTTGGACGGATTCAAGCATCGTATTGCAGTGGTTGAATGCTTCTCCTGGAACCTGGCACACATTCGTCGCAAATCGGGTGGCGAAGGTACAGCAGCTGACAAAGAACTGTCGGTGGAATCACGTTAGTGGAGTGGAGAACCCTGCCGACCTAATTTCGAGAGGCATCTCACCAGCGGCAATAATCGAAAACGAGTTGTGGTGGAAGGGTCCGAGGTGGTTGGCTCAGCCCGAATCGAGTTGGCCGATCAACATCCCAATAGAAATCTCCGATGATACCAGCTTAGAACGCAAAGTAACTGTTGCGACGGCAGCTTTGCAACCCGAATCCGATGAGTTCCTGGATCGATACCTCTCACATTTTTCCGAATTTCACACAATGCTACGTTGCACTGCCATTGTGCGAAGGTTTCTCCGACATCTCAGATGCAGAAAGGCTTCCGTCGATAGTGGACCGTTATCGTGCACCGAAATCAGATCCGCTGAGCTGCGAATTGTTTCTTTGGTTCAGAAACAAATATTCCCTTCCGAATTTACAAATTTGACCTCCGATAAACCTGTCCACCGATCATCACCCCTACTATGGTTGAAGCCCTTTATCCGTCCGAGCGAATCTGTAATTCGCGTGGGTGGACGCTTACAACATTCTTGTGAGCCAGACGATGCAAAACACCAACTTATCCTTCCATCCAAACATCGGTTCACACAGCTTTTATTAGAATCCTTTCACCTACGTCTCCTCCATGCTGGACCACAACTACTTCTCAACGTTGTTCGCCTACGTTATTGGCCTTTAGGCGGACGCAATTTTGCTAGAAAGATTGTGCATCGATGTGTAACCTGTGTCAAAGCTAAACCAAACTTCATCCAGCAACCGATGGGTGATTTACCCAAGGCACGAGTCACGGAATCCAAACCATTTACATCATCTGGAGTAGATTTTTTTGGCCCTGTTTGGATTAAACCTGCACATAGAAAGGCAGCACCTGTGAAAGCGTACGTTGCCGTTTTTATATGTTTCGTCACACGGGCAATCCATCTTGAACTTGTTGCAGACCTTTCAACTGCAAAGTTCATCCAGGCTCTACGCAGATTCATTTCCCGCAGAGGCAATTGTCGGGACATCTTCAGCGATAATGGGACTAATTTCGTTGGGGCTCGCAACGAACTTAAGGAGTTGAACCGATGGAAAGCAGATAAAACCCATAACGATCTCATCGCCAAAGAATGTGTGCACAATGGAATTGAGTGGCACTTTATTCCTCCCCGAGCACCCCACTTTGGCGGCCTGTGGGAGTCCGCCGTTAAGTCCTGCAAACACCACCTCATCCGGGTTCTCGGCACGAGTGCTCTCGCATATGATGATATAGTCACCCTTCTGTGCCAAATTGAAGCTTGTGTAAATAGCCGTCCGATTCTCCCCTTGAAAGATGATCCCTTGGACCTCGAACCCCTTACCCCAGGTCATTTTTTGGTCGGTTGTTCTCTTAAGGAAATCCCAGAGGAAGACTATACCAATATCCCGCAAAACCGACTTAAAATGTGGCAATTAATTCAACAATTGAAGCAACGATTTTGGGCTCGTTGGCACACCGAATATTTGAACCATTTGCAGATGAGGACAAGGTGGAACAAGGCGCCGACGAAATTGCGAGTGGGTCAACTAGTTGTACTTCGAGAGGATAACGTAGCACAAATGAATTGGCCAACCGGCAGAATCACCGAACTCCATCCGGGGCCAGACGGAGCTGTGCGCGTTGTTTCGTTACGAACTGTGAGTGGAGTATGCAAAAGAGCAGTTAATCGGATCGCCTTGCTACCAGTCACCGATAACATCGATGAACAGCAGAATGATCAACCGCAGGTGACTGAGAGTACACCTGAAATTTCTTCACGTGCTGAAATGGGATTTCAGGGGGTGGGAGAATGATTGCATGCAAGATTGGCTACCAAACAAATTCACCTCAAATGAGGCTCTTCCAACTCGCAAATGTTGGTAGCGGCTGCTCGATTGGTTTGGCGCGAGAATGAGCAGCAAGCCATCCTGCGAAGGTTGGGCGCCTTTGTAAAAGCCCATTAGTTAGTAAGCCAGTAGCCTTTTGTCAAGCGCCGTGATAACTAAAACTCCGTCAGAATAAGGTTCGGGTGCCTTTATAAAAACCCATAAAACGTTGAAATTGTACGGTTAAGTTAAATATAAGTGCCTTAGTTAAAACCAGTGTACTTAATCGAAGTGACATATCGATGTATCACGGCCAATAGTCCGCCAATTGACTTTTCGTGATAGAGTGTGAATTCATCCCTGCCCGCAGTGATTCCCATCTTTAGAGATCCGATCCAAAGCTATCGACGTCCCCAAACACTTCCGTCATCCCCAAACACCAATTTTAGCTAACTAGGGTTCCCATACGAAGCATTAAAAAAAAAGAGTACATCTACAGCATTTCTGAAAAGATGTAGCGAAACAATTAAGTGTTTGTTGTTATTAAAATTTGATTGTGTAGTGCCTGTATTAATTCAAGCCATAATTCTGTGTTTAGAATTAAAAGTGTGGAATTTCAAAGCACATGTGTGAAATCATAAACAAATTGACCAAAAATTTCTGCTCATAAAAATGATCAAACCATAATGATCAAGCCGTAATCAGAAGAGGATCGGATTATTTTGCATCGGTTTGAAGGTGAGAAGAACATGATCGATTTATTCGATTTATATCGATTTATATTAAAGAAAAATTTATTCCCGTCATTCACAGCTGTTAAAAAGGAAAATGTTCCCCGTGAATACCAACCGGATCAGAAGAAACCAAGGCACAACAGACTAACGTAATACAAACAAATTCAGTGATTTTTTTTATAAAATTGTGTTGCTGTAATAGGAACTTGGCATAGTTCTATTTGCCGCTGGTAGTGTTCGTGATATTATGCTGGTTGTTTCACCGACACTTTTCAGTTTTGGGAAAATCAACCTCAAAAATGACCATGGTTTTGAAGTTAACTCCCAACTCATCTGTACACGCACGCTAACTTTTGGCTACCCCTTAAAGGCGTAAAATTGACCCATTATTGAGAACCTCCACGATCTGTCAAATAACGGGTCATTTTATCGGATCAATATTACCCCTTATTTTAAAAAGGTTAATTCCCTTCAAAAGGAATAGTTTTAGATGCGTTACATACAAAACGATTGATTTTGCATGATGAGAGAGATTTTGATAAGTGTTTTACTAAATGTTTGTATTGTATTCTTTCAAAATATATTTTCATTTATTTTGTTTCTTAATCATAGCACAGTTCCGGACGAGTCGTCTGAATGAATGTGAAATCCCGAACTGCGATGGATTAACATTGAAGGTAAATTCAGTGGTTTTGTTTTCTATATCCAAAATCCAATCTTATATTTTTTCAGGATTCATCTAATGGTATTCAAGCGGAAAAATGGATAATTCCAATCAAGCAGTAAAAACAGTGAATAAATTGTTGTATAAAAGTGTTTTCAAACCTTAAAATTATTGGTATTAAAATAAACAAAATGAAACACAACATTTGATTTGATTTTCTGGAAGCAGAATCAAAAATTTCCACCATACGCAAGGATATAAAATAAGGGGTACTTTTCATCCGCTATATAAGCGTTTGAAATAAGGGATAATTTTCATCCGCTCCAAGCATTATCAAGCTGAGTACCCCTTAAAGAGTACAGCAGCTTAATTTTAAAAATGAGTTCTCCCAGTCTTATCGAATAACGGGACAAAAGTATTCGTTAAGGGAAAGCCAAAAGTTAGCGTGCGCTCAGCAAGTATGCGTAAGAAATGTCAAACACAACTCAATACCAATAGGGTTGTACAGATAATGGTTGCGTTCAAATACTCACTATTAATATGGTTCATTCCATGTAAAGTGTGCACAGCGAAAAAATAATCTTTTCGAAAATTTGCCAAACTTGGCCGAAAGACTTTCTGAGTCCTACGAAACAAATCTTCAATTTTTTAGAATGATCTGCCCACCCCTCGTTCCAGGACCCTCCTTACTTTTTTTAAGATTTTGATTAGAGTAAACTTAAATTGTTAAATAGTTATTTTTCATTCCAAACTCCATCAAACATCCATATCAGCATTCCAGCTTTAAAATTATTACGCCTGATTATATGCAGCTGCACAAGAAAACCTAATAGAAAATAGCTAAAATTTATTTAATTTCGAATAAAAAATTCTAGCTCACCAATTGTTGGGTCTTTTCCAAATTTTGAAGAAATGTTAATTGACTTCTCTTCTAACAAACTGCAATTGAAAATGTACATTTGGCTAAAGTTTTCATTCAAAATATGTGAAATACTTGTTTTTGGGTTTTTGAAGTAGTAAAAAATTGACCTTTTTTTTGTTGTCGATTTACGATACTTCACGGCTCATACACATTTTCTCTTATAGCTCACAATAATTTCTGAACCTTCTACTTTAAGTTAGTATCCATAATTTTTTGAAAATCCTAACCAAATCAGAAAAAAAAGATTTATAACAAGCTAATATTTCCACCCGTTTATTTACTTTTTCTGCACGCACACGATCTGTCAAAAATTAGTTTCGAAATCGCCAATTACAACTGACATCCTTCTGCCAGCCAGATACGATCGCACCGAGGTTTTTCACACTCGTCTTATTTCGGGTAGGTTCATGACGTTTTGAGGATTCTGGGCAAAACATTATTCATCCTTCTAACCTGATAAAAATAGGCCTCTTTTATCATAAAAATATACCTTAATCCGGGGTTAGATTGATAAATTTGTTCAATATATTTCAATTTTTTTTTCTGTTTAGGGGAATGTGGCATGTTTTATATTTTTAAAACCAGTACTGGACTCTTTTGAACGTAAAACATGGAAGCAGAAATTTATAAGAATACTTTAAATTTGATTTTAAAATTGATTGCGTCTCTGTTCAGAATTTTAAGCTTTGGGGTGTCATTGATCAGTCTCTATGATGACGATTTTAACGAGTTTTCTTGATCATAAAGGATACAAAACACCTTCATAATATTTACAAATGCTAGTTTATCAATCTAACCTTGATTTTTTAATGTTTTATTTTAAAAATATTTATAATCGTAAAAAGAACTACTTTGCTGCCTACATTAGGGGCAAAAATTATAGTAATTGCTAAATAGTTTGAGCTTCAAAATACAAATGAAATTTTACCTTCACACATTCCCCTAGGCCCTCCCACTATTTCCATTTTCATTTTTTTTTCTCAAAGTTAACATTTGATAAGGTTCCTATCCATTTGTCCAATACGGGCTTACTCCTATAAAATGTCCTTTTTTTTAAAATATCAATAATTTTTCCTTAAATGACTATAAAAATAGCACTTTAACTGTTCATATACAATGAAAAAAGTTGTTCTTTCACATTAAAAACCCCTTTCGTCTAAATACTTTTTGGTATCATCAGGAGAGCTGTTTGTTTGTGAACCTTGGAAAAATATATATTTTAAGATTTTCAGATAAGATTTTTACTAACAGAAAAAAAATTCAAGTTCAACACAAATCATGTCTAATTTATAGGCTTTCAAACGTAGAAAACAGATTTCCAGAATGATTCTTTCAAATTAAATCATTCAAGTCAAGTGAATTTTTTGTTTCATAATTAGTTTATTACCCAGCAAACATTTAAGCAGGTACATCGCAGGAGCAACTTAATTATTCATACAAATATACGAGATGCAAAGATTGTATTAAACTTACCAAAATAGCATATAAACAAAATTAAGTAATTTGAGTAAAACGAATAAAATTTCCTCGACCGAGGTTTGAACTCCAGTCCTCCGAGTTGGCTGTCCGATATCTTACCACGATGACAACTGATCAGTTGGTATGATCCACGCTATTGCTCTATACGTGGGATTTTCTTTTCACGAACCTATCAAAGGAAGAAAGGGAGAGAGCAGATAGAGTGTCAATTGAAGGACCGCCCATTTATCGAAAATCCGTTCACTTTTAAATAGCTTAAATTGTTAATGTTGAATCAACATATTATCAACTTTAGGGAAACATATTTACGAATTGACTAAAATGTTATCCGATTCAACTTGTCCTAAATGCATGATAGAAAATCACTCAATTTCAACGTGTTTGCGATGGTTATTGAAAATGTCTCAATAGTCGATTATCATTTCTATTACGATTTCCTGTTAGCTGGGTTAATAGTTCAAGTGCACTTTAACTGTAGTAAAAATCAAATCGTGATTGAAATTACGCGTTATTCACTATTGTTCCAATATTGACTTCGAAAATTATTATTATAAATTTTTTCAAGAACATCTAAGTATGCGATTAAACATACTGTATTTAAAAAAAGCGATCAAAAGTAGAGTGAATCAAAACTCAACAATGATTGTTTTGTTAAAAACTGTGCTAGCGGATTTTAACAGCGTTCTTAAGCGGGTCATAGACATTTGTACAAAATACGATGATTCCACGACGATTGTATGATTCTATGCTCGCCCACACACGATACAAACAAATTCGGCGCAAACACAAACGATTGCTAGCGAAAACAGCAACAGCAACAAAAAAACACCTCCACCCTGGCTGAGGCTGAGTAAATGGCCTAAATTTTGTACAAACAGCACCATACACCATGCCACAGAGGGTGCCGGGGATACCGCTCATTAAAACATGCAGTATCATACACGATGCAAATCGTATTCACAGTTTAATTAGGCCTTCGACTAGCTCAGGACTCCAGAAAATCTCAAGGTCGGCTCGTCGTTTAGGAAACACTTACCAATCTGTTCGATGTCGTTTCCTTCCCCCAGTTATAACCCGTATTTCGATCCTTTCAGTGCCAGTGTACGCAATAAAGTTGACCAGAAATTGAAAGGGCATACGAAAGTCGTATATTCAAAGTAAAAATCATAAAATAAATGGAACTTTGGGGAAGCTAATAAATTTATTCTTAACCGCTCGACTCACTACTGTGTACCTCGTTGCTGCAACACTGCTCGATGTGGGAACCGTCGATGCCGGGAATTTCGCTGCCTTGGTATCACGTGTACTGGATCCGGGATACAGCCGGGGTTACCGACGCCCTGGTGCGTCATCTGGGTGTTTTTCCGGCCTTGGGAGCCGCTTGGTATTTCCGCCAGGCCTGGGTTCCTACCCAAGACCTAGAGCGAAAACCGTAGTTTTCATACTGGAAGTCCTAGCCGTGTGGTGACGGACGGATGTTCGTCCTTCTTGGGAACACGGGGACACTTATGGTGTCCCCGTGGTAATAGTGTCCTTATGGTTCACTTTTCACTTTTACTTTCACAACCAAGGTCCAAAATAATGACTGACACTTGGTTGGCGGGAAGTTCCCCAAGGGATAAGATGCCGGCCCGTTGGTGCGTCGGCCTTTTATCACCTTTCTCGGTACGACCGATCGGTGATGTCGACGATCCTGATTGAACCACGTCATCCACTTGGTGTTTCCGTATGTGGCGCGAATTTCGTATGTCGTAGATGGTGTCTCGGCTAAACATGTTGGCATAACAGAAGAGTCGCCCTGATCTACTGCACGGAAAATAAACTGAATTCAGCATTCAGATCGTGAAACTGGCGCGCACTTTTTTTATTGCCTTCGACTCTTCCAGCTACTCATGATGGACAACCTGCTTCCGTTGGCGCTGAAAAAGTCGAAGGATCGGTAACAAACTTCTTATCAACGGAAGGGAAACTGCAAAACGCGCTACCGTTACGTTGTTGAAAATATGACGGTGAGTTCAAACAATTGAGTATTTTAATCAATTTTAAATTTATTTCGCTAATAATATTCAGCTGTTTGTATGATAACATTACCGTCATCGTCAAAAACGAAGCTTAATCACTTCTGAATTAACGAAGAGAGACTATTTAATCTGGAGGTTCAAGTTCAAGCCAAAAAACTTCGAAAATGGCGCTCTGTGGACTAACTTCGACTTCCAATCTCAAAAGCTCCGGAATATATAAAAAAAAAAACTTCAAAAAATCGAAAGATCAGATCGAAAATAAACCAATTTTATCGATTTTTCAAAGGCTTAAGAATCGATCCAAAAAATCGTAAATTTGAGTTAAAAAAAATCGATCTCGCAAATTCGATAATAGATCGACCAATCCTAATCCAGAGCGTCGAAACTGGAAGGCAATAAAAATGATAAGTTTCGAGCCAACCACCACAAAAAGAAGGTAGTTCGCGTTTTTAAACGATCCGAAAATCCACCATCAGGTGATGAAACAAAATTGCTCCCCCAGTGTCAGAAAGGAGTGAAAGTGCTAGTTTGCATGCCAGACTGTCCCTTAAAGTGATTTTAGATTGAGTGTTTACAGTCCACTCTAGTGTTATCGAACAGACGGAATTGACAACCAACAAAGCGTCAGTGTCCAAGAATATTTGAATGCAAAATGAAAATGCAAAAACTAAAATCAACTATTAAGAAATCATTAAGAATATTTGTTGTCTGATCAACATATACTAGATTTGAAATATAAATTGAAAAGTTGTTTTTCTTACTTTTTAAGCCGTTTTCGCTGAATCTTGATGATTTTTCACACGACGTTCACGCGAGAATTATCTCTAGGAAGTGAGAATTCTCGCGTTTTGCTATCAGGTCTTGATAAACAAATTTGCTTTGATTATACATGACAAAAGATGGTACACAGCCAAATAAAAGGAACGTTTTCATACATGCAAAGTAATGTCAAATTTTGTTCATTTTGAAACCTTGCATTGGAAGCATATTGACGTCAAATTTTGCTATTACCAAAAATTATGTTATGCCTTATATTGACATCATTTTGCTCTCCAAGCTATCGGAAATCGAGGTATAGCTAGGGTCTCAGTTTTAGCCAAAAAAACATCACTTTGCTAACCATGCATGGAAATTTGTACTCGCATTTTCGCTGTGTACCAACTTATGTAAAGCAAAATGAAAGCAAATAAGGCCTTCAGGGCTTAAAAGCAAAATTTGCTATAATTTTGCTATATAAGTCTGCTCGGATATACATACCACAGTCAAAAAAATGATAAAGTGAAATACCACCGTAATACCTAGGAATATTTTGAGCACCCGACTGTACTAATGCAAAATTTGTATATGTATTAATTACTCCTAAAAAAAGCTGAGTGTCTCAATGAGCTATTCATCCCGCGTATAACTTTTACAATTAAAGCTTATGATTACTAACGACACCTGAAAGGCATGGCCGTAGGAACGGGGGGGGGGGGGTTTTGGGGGTTAAACCCCCCCCCATGAGGGTCCAGAAAATCAAGCGAGGTATTCTATATAGTCTACATCCAAAATTTTAAATTCATAATCAAATTTTGATAATAAAACAAGATTATGTAAAAGTAACAATCTAGACTAAAAACTAATCCCAAAACCTCAAAAACCCATCCCTAATTCAAAATTCTGCTACAGTTTCTTACAATTTTTTAACTTGTTCAAAGAAATTCAGGTCTGAATAGAAAAAATATGATTTCTAACGCAGTTTCTCACTAATGTTTACAACACAAACTAAAAAAATATTAACTGATAAAAAAACTAAATTTTCAATAAAATTAAGTTTCAAAGTTTCGGTAAGTCATCTATATTTTTTTCGAAATGCTGCTTTTAATTAATTCTGAAACAGAAATTTGTTTCAAAAGAATTATTAAGCAAATTTAAATTAAATGCAAATTTGAAATAAACGCAAATTAAAAATAATCGTCTCCTAAACACAGAGTTTAAAACAAATCTGAATTTTCAAATTAAAATAATTTTTAATTTTTATTCATCTTAATTTCATATTCTTTTTTCATATTTAACTGAAGGGTGGATAGAAAAATTCCGCTGTAGTATTTTGGATTGAAAAAAAAAAATCGCGATTTTATTACAGAAAAAATAAATCTATTTTGAACTTTGTAGATTTTATTCAATGGTTGATGGTTGAATTTAATTTTATAAAAAGAAGAATATTTATTATTTTTTCAAAAGTGGCAGTTATAGAAGTCAGAGATAAAACCTGTTATAAAAAAATCCTCCAGTTATCTAAGTTCAAAATAATACCTTTACTTCATGTTCAAAAAGTTGAAACTATGTTTTGCTTATTAAAAATTTAGATTTTTGGGCCTTTGTTTAAAGGAAGCAAAAATTCAGAATTAAAAAACAAAGACAAATTTGTTAAAAATTGTTGTCATTCTCTGATATGTGTTTTGGTCAAATAACAATTGTTATTGTTATTAATATTGCTGTTTTTTTAAAGCACACATTTCAAACAAAAGGATATATTTGGTCAAATTTGCATCAAGCAAATTTGATCCGAAATATTTTAATCTCTTACTTTTATTTTTAAAAGTTAGTTTTATTTTCATCCATGGCTAAAATATTTCAATTTGCAAAAGAGTTGGGAAGATTGGGCTTGTTTGATTTGAGCATAGAATAAGTTCTTCAAAAGAAATTGAAGGCTCTCTTAAAAAATACTTATTTTATGCCCAAATTAAATAAATTTAATCCACCACACTCTTAATAAATTCAAAGATTTTAACGAATGATGAGGTTTAGGACCAATTTTCTTAAATTACGATTTAATACGAAAATATGAATATTAAAGTACTTAAAAAAATCATGTAAGAAAATTCCAATTTTTCTATTCGTGCCTTGTTCTGCAAAACTCATAAATAAAAGTCAGTTACCAAAACCCCCCCCATGAGTCGGTTCTTCCTACGGCCCTGCTGAAAGGTACTCATTTTCATAAATAAAACAACTCAGCATTAGGTTGTGCGTTTGCACTCATATCCGTTCAAAATGCCGGTCTGTCAAAAAATCTTACACCAACAATTTCACCTACAAGGAAATTCATTATTTGAGTGGTGTCTGATTTGTGAGTGCACCAAAACAACTTCCTACTTAGTCTTGCCACCCTATCCGTAATGCAGTACGTCTCCTGTCATATATACATCTCTCCTCAAGGAGGGTCTGTTATCTTGTCCGGCAAACGGCCCTTAAAAGACTCCTTTTTCTTACCCGTACCTTTCGTTTGCTGTCCGGATTCTGGCAAACTGATGCTTACGTCTCGTGAGCAATCATTTGATAAAGTCCTTGAGTAAACCCTTTCCCCGCCGTCATCGTGTTGGACTTTAATTCACCCAAGAATATGGTTCTTACCCACAGGTTTCACCACAATTCGTTACATCCCCTTCATCCATGCTTGTTCCGCGTGTGCTGTAGGTATTAATGTAGAGAGGTTAACATTTTTCCCTGTTAAATTCTTACTAAAGAGCTCGGGACCGTGAATGCGGATTTTTTTTTTCTCTTTCAAAGCGATCATCATGGCCTATCAATGTTATGGATGCCTAGTGGCAAAATCTGTCCCACTACATGAAGTTTAAGGTAAAAAAAAAGGAGGAAAAACTTGTGCGGCTATTGCCAAGTGCAAAACGACTGCACTTTTCTCAGAGCAGCATTTACCGGAGTTTGGATTTTTTTTGGTCCGGTTTGGCTTTCCTCTCAGCCTTTCAGGATCTCACAACACACCTCGCGAAAGTACTTCCTTCGTACGTGAACAGCTTGGAGCAGAAAAATATAAATTATTCGTAGAGGTTTTTTTCACTCATTCATTTTTATTTTTCTCACTTGACCAACTGAGCCGCCGCAATTGCAGCTCGATTCGGAAAATAGCGGGCGAAGTTGCGTCTCGGTCTGATCTGACTGAGTTGGGCTCGTTGTCGTCGTCAGCCGAAGAAAAGTGAGAATATAATTGAAATATCTCCGCTCGATCTGGGGCAGATCTGGTGAGGAATCGGAGACAACTTGAATCGTGACTTGGCCAAGGACACGCGGCTCCTGAAGTCGTAACTTAGCCTGTGTTTTTTTCCTTCCTCGTTTGTCTGTTTACATACATATATTCCGTTTCCTGAAGCTGTCAAAGAAAACCGAAAGTGAGCAGCAATTGGATGGCTCAAAGATGTCTGCTTTTTTATGTTTTATTTCAAGTTCAATGCTACCTGCATAGTTTAAGTGGTTTAATTGAGAGAAAATAAGTCTTCAGAAGTAACGGGTAATTCATTCAAGATATTTTTGTTTCTTATATTTCCTTTAGAAGATTTTTACTTGTATATATGTGCAATAGACTGCTTAAAATTTGTATGGGAAATTTCAAGATTCTGAAGTGTTATGCGCTGCAAGCTGAAATTGATCCTCGGCCTATTACAAGGTCTCATGCCAAATTTGGGACAGATCGGATCACGGCAAGGGGTCGCACATCGAGCCTACAGTTTGTATGGGACTTTGAGACAATTTTTTTCGACAGGAACATAATTTCATTTATTCATTGATAACTTTGGTCTCTTTCGGCCAATTTCTTTTAAAAACGGATTTTCTTAAAGCCTAAACTATGACAAATATTTCATCCGAAGACTGCATTGCAATTTGACTTATGATAAAAAAGTTATTAGACTTCAAAAAATGGGGTAACTTTTTTCAAGGTGATATTCATCACTGTTGATGCTGCGTCAAAATGTTTGAAGCCAGGCCCGTGCGAAGGACCCGCTCATGGGGGGGGGGGGGGGTTTTCAAAATTCTAAATTAAAATTCGAGATTTTCAAAGTTTTCAATTATTGCTCTCTACGGCAAATAATCAATTAATTATTGAAAATAATGTTCCTTATTCTGAACTAGACATTTGCTTTAAAACAAATACGAAACAATCAAGTTTACAAATGTAACACCAATATTTCAGAAAACGAATGCGATTTAAAATTTTAAATAAAAGATTCGGGCTTAAGAATAAAAGAAATAAAATCCAAAAATTATTATAACCCAGATTAAAAAAGAAACTAATTCTGAATTCTAAAATAATTTTCAGAAAAGATAAGAAATTAATCATGATTTAAAATTGTTCAGCAAAACTGTAATAATTTTTGTTTATTAATCGCCTTAGTTAACATTCCTTTCCTTCTTTTCAATCGAAGGCTTGATTGAAAAACTCCACTGTAATATTTTAAATTTGAAGAAATATTTAATCACCATTTTTATGAAACCTTGATAAGGAAAAAAAAATCTATTTTGAACTTGAGAGAATACCTCCCTAATTAATGATTTAATTTAATTTGATACAAAGAAGAATATCAATTTCATTTCAAGAGTACCAGTGATCAAAATCAGAGAAAACATCATTTTTTATTTCGTCCAGTTATCAACCTAAAAGACTTAAATAGTTTAGCTCATTTCTAAAGTTTACTATTATTACTTCATATTATAAATAACATGTTCAGTTCATCATTGAAAGCTTTATTACCAAAGTACAGGTTGAGAAATGGGTGATTTCTCAAACAATCAATAATAGAAACTTATAAAAACAAAAAATATTAAATTTGAAGCTTTGTTATAAATATTCAAAGTGCAAAGCAAATACTTATTTAATAAATGTTTTCCATTAAATTTAGCTTTAAAGTTGCTCCTTCGAATAATTTCCAATCTTTTCATAAAAGAAAAAATCATTAACAATTAAAAACAGATTTTTCAAAGTAATAAAAATAAGTAAAACCTTTATAAATTTTCAAGCGCAAGTTTCTTAGTTTAAAATTTTAAACTCTGAATAATTCAAAGCCATCAATTGAAATACTGGGTCCTAGAAAGGACAAAAAGTAGAAACGAGGTTTTTCTTTTCAAAAAAGTTAGATTATTTGCCTTATTATGTTTTCAGAGCACAACAGTTCAGACTTGAAAGAACAATGAGGATTTAATTTAAATTATTTCTAAAGAAATTAGAAATGTTTGAATACTTTTTTTTTTAAGGAACTTAACAGCAAGCTGTCATTCTTCCCAAAAATCCCATGTTTGACTACAAAAATCGGAAAGTTCATGTGAAAATTTAAAATAAAAAAAATAAAATTCTGTAACTTTAATTGAATTTTATATTCAAACAAAATTAGACGTTGAAAAATATACGTTTCTAATATCGATGATATGGAGATTATAAGTCTAAAAATGAATCAGTTTTAAGTGAAATCAATCATTGATAACTGATGCGATGCTCTAACAAATCTTCATGAATTTAAAAAAAACTGATTCCTTATTTGTTCATTATATTTAATTTATTTAGGAATTATTTTGATGATGATTATGATGCATGATCTAAAAAAAATAAATTCGACAGTTTGTATAAACTTGGAATATATCATTAACTTATAAGCACGTCCGACTCTAGTAAAAAAAATTTAAATAAAAAAGATATTATTTAATTTAACCAATTTGTTGAAACCTGCATTTGTTTTTCGCTTAAAAATATCAAGTAGAAGACTGCTTATACAGTCTTATTAAAATGTTTCCAATTAAATTAAAACAACATAGCATTTTTCGCAGAAACCAAAATAAGTTGCGATCTAGGAAAAATGGATAATTGATTTGAAGCCATTTTTTTTTTATGTTTCAAAGATTTCCGCCGGAGGCAAGCCAAATTTTTAACACATTTGTCAACACTCATTTTTAAACACCTTTCGGGATCAAATAATTTCCGATTAATTCATTTCTTATACTAAAAATTTTATTTGGAAAAAATCTCCATGGGGGGGGGGGTTAAACCCCTAAACCCCCCCCCCCCCCCCCCGTTCGCACGGCCTTGTTTGAAGCAGTATCTCTCGTTAGATGAATACCACCCTTAAAAAAGTTACCGCATTTTTGAAGTCTAATAACTTTTTTATCATAAATCAAATTGCAATGCAGTCTTCGGATGAAATATTTGTCATTTTTAAGCTTTATGAAAAATTGTTTTCAAAGGAAATCGGCCAAAGGGACAAGAGTTATTCATGAAAAACTGGATTTCATATTCCTCCTGAATAAAATGTCTCAAAGTCCCATACAAACTTTAGGCTCGTTGAGCGACTCCTTGCCGTGAGCCTTTCTGGCCCAAATTTGGCATGCGAACTTGTACTAGGCCTAGGATCAATTTTAGCCTGCAGCGCATAACTTTTTCAAATGTCGGGTTATTTGGGGCATACTTTTCATTGTATAAATTAATTCAAAAGCTTGAAATAAAAACGAAACATCACCAAAATGCCAAAAAACGCTGAGTTTTAGACTAAATATTGGAATTTGAGAACAGATTGACATAAGCAAAATGCCAGGATAATTAAAAACTGAACACTTTGAAATGTGCTATGATACCAAGATAAAGAAAATATATCATCATGTTGGTCTCAATGGACTTAATTAAACAAGTTTGGATAAAGTGAAGTATTCTGCATTTATAAAAATTATTTTTTGATAAGGGTTGCTAGGGAACCGGAAAAACAGGGAGTTTCGGGAAAAAGTTTGGAATATCATTCTTCGGGAATTTTGTAATTTTTTTTAAAATTCCACACCAATTTAAAAAAATTCAAGTAGGAATGTAAGAATTTTTTGGGTTCAAATTATTGTGATACTAACAAAGCTAACAAAGGGCAAGAAATATTTTTAATCAAAGTTTTTTAAAGTTTACAGAAATTTTATTACAGACGTTTGAATGGATTGATTTTAACGAAATTAGGCTTGATTTTACCTTTAAAACTAAATGAGAACATCTTCACATCTTTGGAGGGAACAATTTTTACTGAAAAACTAATACCCTGCAAAGTGTTTTTAGCTTATGGTATTTCATATTGAAAACGGAAACAAGTTTTGAGAAAGATTTTTTTTTAAATTCGTCACTTTGGCTTCATTTCATGTTTTTAAAGATATAACATGACATATCAGTACATTCGAAGGCAAATATTCAAGATAAATTTTGAAAAATAAAATGAAGATGGTGAATTTTAATTTGAGCTAACGCTTATCCCATTCGAATTGATATGCTAATGAAGGATATGTTTTTTTAAATGTCACAATTTTTATCAAACTTTCCTGTTTGGATCATATTTACTCTATGTAGTTTCAATATAACTATAAGCCGACACGATTTTTGGAAAAAAGTCTCTTTCTTCACGTGATACATTTTCGATTTTGTTTTAGCTTTTATCAGGCAGGCTCTTAGCATGATCGTTGAAACGGTGAGGAGGAGGTGAGGGGGGTTTTGGGAGAATTTATGTCAAAACCTGGAACTTGTATCCAACCGCAATATTTCTACTTCAATTTTTCAAACAATTTCTAATTTGTTGATAGAAATTTAGTCCGAATGTCGAACTTAAATAAGATTGAACTAAGCTTGCCAAATCGCCCAGATTTTGCCCGATTTTTGCCACTTTTCTGCAAAATAAAAAAAAACATTTAAATTAAAGCATTAAATTATCTATTTTCGTCTAAATTTCTTGAGTAAATTTCATCAAAATTAATTTGAAGTATTTTTTGAAAGCCCAGCATGTCATTAAAAATTGACTGATGTATGTTTTTTTTATTCAGAATTAAGATAAGAATTTCTGGTTGAAATTCTCATCCAAGTTTTGCTTTTTGGCTTATAATAAGTAAGAATTATTATCGGGAACTAAGATTCCAAATTCGTTTTTAAATTCGGAATTTAGGTTTCGAACTCAGGTCCAGAAAGCAGTACTCAGATTCGGAATCAAAATAAAAAAAAATTCTGATTAAACTCGAATTTAAGTTCTATTATCGAGATTAAAAAATCAATGGAAGAATTTTATTAAGGATTCAAATTACAGGCGATCGCATTTTCATAATTTTGATTCTGGATTTGAATGAAAATTTTATACTCAATCAAAGTCTGTTAAGAACACAAACCAACAGAAAACACAAATATAAAAAAAGCATGCATGTATGCATTGCTCAGGGAAAAATGTGATAGGAAAATTTTTGTCAACAACACCCAAAACCCCCCTCCCCTCCTCTCCTGAGCCATTTCTTCCAACATATCACAAGCGACTACCTTGAATATCGATTTTTCAATGAGCATAGCATTTATTGATTCAGCTTAATTACATCATTTTTATATGAGTAATACAACTGAACGAGTTTGAAGCCGATATTTAGAGTCTTATAAAAGTTTTTGCGTTTTTGATAATTGTTGAAGCTCACTCGCGACGAACGAACTTTATCTCGCGGCGATTATTGTAAACTGGAGAAGCGCGTGGCAAATGTAAACAATTGTTAATATTATTAATATTATAAATTATTAATAACAGAGAGTTGTAAGTGAGAGAGAACGTCAATTCGCTATTGTTCTAGAACCGACGAAGAATGAATTCGTAGTGTTCACTGGAATTGTTGCCTGGTGAACAGATAGAAAATCATTAGGGAAGTGTTGCCAATATAACGGATGGATAATCCGACGTATCGTTAACTATTTTAACCTGACTTTTAAGTCTTATATGACGAGAATAAAGATGTTATCAGTTTTCAATACAAAATAGTATTACATCTTTTTGATCACAATAATAATTTTATTTAATTAAACGTGTTGAAAAACAAAACATTTTTTAAAAGTATAAAAGAAAAAATAGTGCTAACAAGAAGTTTTTAGCCCACAGAAAAATTTGGCCCGTTATCTGAAAATGCTGGCCACCCATACTTCAAAGACTAGGGTAACGGACTTATTTTGGACCAGGGGAACTATTTTGGATCACCTTTTCTAGCTCTCTTATAAAGCAACTTATAATGAAAAAAATTAGTGCATTGCATTAAGTGCCCGGGCTTCAACAATATTTGCAAAAAAATTTCATGATTATTTGTTTTATAAGAGAGCTAGACAAGGTGGTCCAAAATTGGTCCTCTGGTCCAAAATAAGTCCGTTACCCTACATGATCTTGAAATTTGAGGAAAGTTGCAAATCGACACATCCTCGTGCTCAAGTATTCGGAAACTGTATTCCTCAAACGATTTCGTAGACCTTTCTAGAAAATACCATTGTTCATGAAGAAAAGAGTGAGAAAATATTCGAAAATAAAAATGCATTTCTTTTGTATGATGTAGCATTTATAGACCAATCCCCCTGCAGAATAAATAATCGAAATAAATTATGTTATCATCTTCCCATAACTTCGTTTTTGCATTTTAACAAAATTTTATCATTCAAACAAATTTAAAAATGTAATTTCAAAACAAAATAAAGAAAATTAATTTGGCCTTAGGGAAACCTTCACAATAACTGTTGGGCAATTTCTCCTAATGGGACCCATAATGGACCAACTTTTGTTGATATGCAGATGACCTTCGGTTTGACCCTTCCGAACGTTCCCAAATCATCTCGATTGACGGAACATCAAAACCGGCCACTAACAACAGCAACAACAATGTTCATCAGGCCGATTAGAAAAAGGCTGAACCACCATCATCTCCACTAAGGGAAAAAACAGAAAGTGAAACGAAAAATAAAAAGTAATTTATTGAAAGAGTTGCCCCGCGCCATTGACAAACCTGCTTCTCTTGCTGGTCCGAGATGGTTGATGGTTGAAGCTTTCTTGACCGAGCTTTATGATTCCTCCGGCAGGCAAGGAATGTTGTGATTTGGTCCTCACCGATCTCTGGACTATCGGCGAGACGTCGGTGTTTGGGGCTGGATGAGAAAGATTGCTTGAAACTTCTGCCTGAATCGGTGAGTCATGCCATCGTCATTTGCCAAAACGATTCAACCCAATCGGGGAACGTGAGAAAAGTGTAATAATAACTTTATCTACGTTAGCTGAGCCTTTTGTCTGTTGATCAACTGCAAGAATAACAATCCTTCGAACATCGAAATTCAAAGATATATGTTAAACTTTTAAATGTCATGCTTTTACAAATTTTTTGGGGCAAATCAACAAAATATATGGTCTGTAAAGTACATATTTACAAGCAATAAAAATCTTCTGAATACTCTGCACATTGTAAACAACATCACGGACATTACCTTCACCGATATGGTCGATTAACAAATTGTTGAAAATGAAGCAATCAACGTAGGTTTCACTGGTCGAATAAAACATTTTTTAATTTTTTTTCCGCCAAGAACTTATTTCTTTGTGTCATTCTTCCTATTCCTATCATTTTTTGTAGTGGGTTTTCTTTATAAAAGTATATTCGTCAAGTCCTTGAATAAACACACATTCTATTACCGATACCGATCCAACGTCCTGGTGGTGTTCGGGACCCAAAACAGCAACATCACGACGGTCCTCCTGCGAGATAGTGGGGTTAGCTGCGGGCCTTGCGAGCCCGTGACTACAAAAAACATAAGCAACGAACAACGAACAACAAATTTCGGACGATCACTGTCCTCAATGCCGCCTACAAAGTGTTGTCCCAAATCCTACCCCGCCGCCTAACGCCACAAGCAAACAGATTCGTGGGAAGTCATCAGGCCGGCTTCATGGAGGGACGGTCAACGACGGACCAGATATTCACATTACGGCAAAGCCTCCAAAAATGCCGGGAACACCAAGTCCCTACGCACCATCTATTTATCGACTTCAAAGCCGCATACGACACGATGGACCGTAACGAGCTATGGAAAATCATGGACGAGAACGGCTTTTCCGGGAAGCTGATCAGACTGATCAAGGCAACGATAGATGGAACGCAGTGCTGTGTGTGGATTTCGGGTGAATTGTCGAGTTCATTCGAATCGCGCAGGGGGCTTCGACAAGGTGATGGTCTATCCTGCATGATGTTCAACGTGGCGCTAGAAGGTGTTATTCGACGAGCGGTGGGCGAAATGCGGGGCACGATTTTCAACAGATCCAGTCAAGTTATCTGCTTTGCCGATGACATTGATATAGTCGGCAGATCATCTGCGGCGGTGGAGGAGATCTACCGCAAACTGAAACGCGAAGCAGGAAGGATTGAGTTGATGATTAATACGTCCAAGACGAAGTACATGCTGGCCTGCGGAACGATACCGACCGACCCGCTTGTCCAGTAATAACAAGGTCACGATCGACGGCGACGAGCTGGAGATAGTCGAAGACTTTGTCTATCTCGGCTCACTGGTGACCGCAGACAATGACACCAGCCGTGAGATCCGGAGGCGAATTATCAGCGGAAGTCGTGCCTACTATGGACTCCACAAGCAACTGCGGTCGAGAAGACTTAGCCCTCGCACGAAGTGTAACCTGTATATGACGCTCATTAGACCGGTTGTTCTCTACGGGCACGAGACTTGGATATTGCTAGAGGAGGACCTGCGTACACTCGGAGTATTCGAACGACGAGTGTTAAGAACCATCTTTGGCGGCGTACAGCAGAACGGAGTGTGGAGGCGAAGGATGAACCACGAGCTCGCGCGACTCTACGGCGAACCCAGTATCCAGAACGTGGTGAAGGCTGGCCGGATACGCTGGGCGGGACATGTTGCGAGAATGCCGGACGACTGTCCTGCAAAACAGGTGTTCGCTTCTAATCCGGTAGGAACAAGACGAGCGGGGGCGCAACGAGCGAGGTGGTTAGACTAAGTGGAGCGTGATCTTGTGAACGTGGGGTGCCCGAGAAATTTGAGAACGGTTGCCATGGACCGAGTGAATTATAGGAATTATGTTCGTCAAGTTATGTCGTGAGACGGTATACTATGTAAATAAATAATCTATTACCGAGAGCTATTTGTCACTTTCCACTCCTCATATTCCCTAAGCGGGAAAGTACTTATTTCTCAATGAGTATTCCAATACACCTACCCAGAATATCTGGCAACACTATTGAGTTTTCACGAACCTAGCTTGAGAAGTCTCGCTTAGCCGTGTGATGATGTAAACATTTGTACTGTGATTACCATCATCACCTGTCATCCGCAATTATCGATGCAATTGTCTCAGTTGCGAATTGACTGAAAGTAATAACCAAAACAAACTCATTTGGTTAAGTTGCTTAATAGTGAAGAAGCAAATATTCTGCTAATCGGGATGATCCGGAAAACGAGTTTCCCCTGAAGGATCCGAAATCGTAAGTCTCAACACCTCCCCTCAATTCGCAAATTGAGAGTACTATTCGCATGCTTTGCTCCTGGTGCCACAGTGAAAGCTGACCGCTTCTCACGATCATCCTGATAAACGAATACTCCATGTGAAGATGCTTCATCCGCTCCTCTAGGTACTGGATGCAAGAAATGTTGTCCTCCACGAAACTAAATTCTCAAAGATCATGTATGCATAGCCGATACAGAGCTTTGGTCATTGGAATTATTTAGCAAGGATGCATGACTGCATTTGCATATCCAAAAATTGGATCTGGTTTCGCGTTTCTGCGGAATACCAACGCCGTATCGGTCGTACCTCGAAGGTATCGCAGAATAGGCTGCAGACCTTGTCAATGCCTATCCGCTGGTCTGGTACTTGCTAACTGCGCCTGCGGGTTTGCAATGTGCCATACCAATTCGCCACAGAACCTTCTCGTATCCTGATTGTGAAATCTAGATGATACTCTTGATTAAGTCTCATTCGATCGTCATTCTCAAGAGAATCTATACCTCCTGAGATCCATCATTTGGAATAGTCTTCCAAGCTCGGTTTTGATCCAGATAATTTAAAGTGTCTTCCGGCAATCAGGATGTCTTCCACGTGCAGAATGAGAGTAAGTAGTCGCTTGCAGGACCGGTAACGCAGCAGCCACTCGTCGTAACTCAAAGCGCTGATTCCAAGCACGACCCGCTTGCTTCAAGCCGTACTGCATTTCCTTCGACCGAACGACCTTCGGTTTTCCGACGTCATAGTTTGGCAACTGCATGAAGATAACTTCTTCTAAATTTCCATTCAGAAATGCAGTTTTGACGTCCATCTGATGAAAGACCATGTAGAATTCGTACGCCAACACTAAGACTGTCCAAACATTCTCCATCTTGGCGACCGTTTCCTTATAGTTCGATCCTGGTCTTTGGAAACACACTTTTGCAACCAATCGAACCTTGCTTTGGCCATCGTCTTTCATGGTGAACACCAACTTCGACAAGATGTGCTTCCTGTGACCCGAGGGCAAGCTAACCTAAGCTTGCCAGATTGCTCGGTTTTATCCGGGTTTGCCCGGATATTTGATGCAAAATTTCGAGAAAGTCCGGTCCAGTCCGGTTGCTCGGATATCGTGAAAAAAGTCCGGATATTGCCCGGATTTTTTAACAATGTTCACAAAGAAACCAAAAAAAAAATCAAAGTTTTTGAGTACGTTTCAGCAAAATCGATTATCGTTATGGAAATTTTCAACGGTTGTTTCATATAATTTCGCTGATTTACTTGTATAAACCTTTATATATTTAAGTGATCCAAAAAGTTATTGGAAGTCTGCAATTACATAAATTAAATATAAATTTCGATTATTTTTTGCATTTTTTCTTTGCTTATATATAATAACACCTAAATTTTGCCCGGAGAAATGAAATGTAGGTACAGTGCCGTGGAGCGCGAGTAGCTTTGGTGCCTATGAGGTACACTTTTACTAAGGTGGCGCAAAGGAACGCACATTATTGCACGTTGGAGAGAAAAATGAAAAATAAACATAAACAAGCCCTGCGTCGTGACGCGTCGTTGTCAGGGAGCTTCATTTATCCTACGTGACGTCACTTCTGTCATGGTAACTATGTTTACGAAGAAAAAACTTTACTTATTTGTAATGAGATTCTCGTTGCTTTGATACATGCACTTCACGCGCTCGTTTTGCCAAATATGTGCGCGGCGAGGCCAGGAATTCGATCGGCTCGACATTTGTCGTAGCCGTGTATCGTTAGCATTTCAATCGCCAATACGCTTGGTTGGTGGGAGTATTCCCGATTGCTATGATGGGGCATGTCCATTGAGCCGATCATTATTGCAAATACTTAGCGAAATACAGTGCTGCACTTGATTGGCAAAATGCTTACTGGTGCGGCGATCATGCTTACAGTCACACATTCCTCTTCTACTTACTCGTATTGATTTTGGTTACGTATTGTATGTATAACTAAGACGAACGAGTATTCCACAGCCACACAGAAACCTCGGCATCTTGATCTTCGCTTCGTCGTTGCATTTTCCTCTAAACTTGTGCCTGGGCGGTTGTTGCGTCCCAAGCGTACGCAACGTTTCAAACCATGTGCGTATTCGGTTTCGCCCACTTTGCGCTGACTACCCAAGCAACCAAAAGTCCCATAAAACAGGTACAAAAACGCTTACTCAGCCTCATCATTGATATGAAGTGCGTTCTATGCAGCTCAAAATTTAAGTTCTTATTGATACTTTCAAGTTTCAAAACAAGTCTTAATGATCTTCTATTCAGCTTCCAGTGCCCTCTTAATTCAGCTTAATTCAGCATCGCAAAATGAGCAAAAAAAATTCTCTCTATCTCAACTGAACCGTTGGCTTCGGTTCATATCACCTTCTCTTCATTATTTACTGTGTTCTGTACCGATGCCGCCATGATGCCATGCACCGGATTTCAAACTCGACAAATTGCTCAATTGCTTCTTTCCTACATTTCCTACATATATTGCATCAGAATGGTCACTCAAGTACAAAATTACTTATTGAAAAAAAACTTACCCGGCCTGGGGATCGAACCCCGACCTTCGTGGTAAGAATCGAACACGCTACCACAAGACCAAGCCTGGCTGTTCCTCTGACTGAACCTAAAACTTGAAGTGGTGATTTGATTTTGAAAGCACTTCAATGCACTTTTTGTGACTTACCAAATCCCGTTTCGAGCACTTTTGTGTCTTTTATGGGACTTACCAATTCCCGTTTTGAGCACTCTTGTGCCCTTTATGTGACTTAAGTCCCGTATAACGTACGTATAGATCACTTTTGCAACATTCATTGGGAATTGAGCAAAACAAGTCACATACAACGTACATATTAATCACTTTTGCAACATTGAAGTTCATTAATGAGTACATAAAGTTCACTAAAGGGAATTGGGCAGTTGATTCTCTTTGTCAGCCAATATGTAACTTTCAATGCCTTCATTCAAGTAAATATGTGACTTTTGGTTGCTAGGGTAGCCTCATGTGTCACTGTTGATAAGTCGTTTGTCTTCCAAGCAAGAACGTTAGAATTTAGGGCTCCAAAACAAATCCAAGCAGTTCTCCTGGACGACTTTAGAAATTTTTTGTGGACGAACACCTTTCCTGAAAACTCAAGCTGCGCTTGTTCCCCTCTTTTCTTGTTCTTGGTGGACATTCTAGCAGAAAGTAGGATCTCGAATTGAAACTTCCTTATCATATCGACCTTGTGAATCGGAACTGTATCGGATATGATTGCGTTAAATCTCTAAATGAGTTTTATCGTGCATTCAGTAAGATTAAAAAAGTACTAGACATGATGAATCATTTTAGAAACTTGGGCTAGTGAACGTATACATAAAAAGAAAACTAACAAAAAATATTAAACAGCGATTTATCAAATGTTCTACCAGGTGTATGGGGGTAAAAACTGTGGAGCTCCTCAAAACTCCTACTTCTCTCTCACTTAAACCTTCCTGATTTCAATTTGTAAGTTAAAGAAGAATTTTAGCGAATAAAGCTTATTCATCCCTCCTATGCCAATCCCTTTGAATGTTGAAATTGCCAAAATTGACGAAACGATTATTTATGCATATTCGAATTCCAATTCAACTTATGCTGCTGCCTGGCAGATTTTTGTTTTTCTCTCTCCTCGACTACAAACATATGTGTGATTGTAGGACTGAGTGGCAGCCAGCAGTCCCACTATTCCCTCTCCTCAGATGCCACCCCAAAAGATCCCCGGAATAAACCTCAACTGAAGAAAGAAGCTATCAAGGCATAATCCCTGCAGCACGCCCCGATTCACGATTGCGTTGTTGTCTGCCTGGCTGGGCTGTAATCATTTGACCGCGCGACGACCGGGACCTGCTGAATGAAGTGTGGAGACTGTTGTCGGTTGTTGGAACTTCCAGAGCGTAATCAGCTGAACCATATGGACCCGCACCCATCGCACAACCTGTTGTTGAATTGTTGGATTGGATTGAGGTATTTTTTTCTTCTGTATTTCATCTCTCAGCGTCATTCCTCGACTGGCCGGTCAATCGGCAGACTAACTAGTAGAGGCTCCTCACAATTCTCAGGCCTTTTCGGCCATTCGGAGAGAGATCCACACACAGACGATCCCTCGCGCGTTTACAGTAATAAATGTACGATTAAACGATTAAAGTAAACAACAATTATCGATATTTATGCTGTATATCATTCGGAACTATGTTAAACTTTTCCATTACAGATTCTGGCGTTGTTGGCGTACGCGACTTGCTTCGGAGTTGCTTCCCGGGCGTCGATGATCAGTTGCTCGTTGCTGATTCGATGGTGTTGCGCGTCTCTTGTCCATTCGGGTTCCAGGCCATGCGCCATGCGCCGCCATTCGTTGCCTCCGTATATTTGTACTCGGTGCGTATCGCTGATTGAATACACCACAAACATCTGGCAGGCCGCATGCGTGGATCCATCAGGTTATTTTTTCTAAGATTCCACGAAAAACCCTTCTATTATTCAACATTGTAAAGAAAATTAATTAAAAAAAATCGATTTCTTAAATGAATAAACAATTTTATTAGGCCTGATAATGCGCTTAAAAATTGTTTCGGTAATCGACCCAGAATAGATAAGCTGATGTTCGAATCTCTTCAGGAGCGTAAACCTACAATATTTCTTAAAGCAAAAACTCTTACCTTAGATTGAGCCCTTTGAATCAATAAGTGTTTTTAGGGGAAAACCAAACCTTTTGCCACTCGAAGTGCATCGTTAGTCATGTTTGGGTACCAAAACAAGCATTTAATTAGCGCCCCGTCGAGTTCCAATCGTAATTAAAAAAAGACAATATTTACTCGAATCGTTCACGCTTTAATCGAATGAAGCTACAGATCGTTGACTAGAACGTACGATCGAATGTTTATCGGAACCCTTAAAAAGAGTCCTTCGACCTCGTCCAGGTTCAAATTCAGCTTCAACGTCAAAATAAGTAAGATTGAGAAAAAAAACCAATCACACATACACATCCTTCATTACGTTTTCCAACTTCAACTTCATTTAAATATCCAGCAATTAATCATATTTTGAAGTTCGTCCATAAATTTGTATCCGTCTGATTGCTGCATTTATCACCCATGTCGGATGGATGTGTTCCTGGATTGTTGGCTCCTCCTGGGTAATGGGAAGTGCAGGCAGGCAGGCTGGCAGGATGATGAAATTCGGCAAAGTGGCAAGGGAACCGATTTGCAAAAGAACGGGCTGCAGCAGCGAAAAAAAAAATCGAATCCAAAGGAAGAACTCGACGACCGACGATGGATGGTTTAGTGCGATCGATTTTTGACAGAGTGAAATCGAATGCAATTGATGCGCCGCCTCGAGGGGACGGATAATGAGTTCTTGTGAGCCCTTTCGAAAAAAAAGGCTCAGTTAAATGTGAAAGGAATTTTGGAGCGTTCTGATGAAGTAACACTTTTGCTTCAATGATTTCTATTCAAAAATACAGATAATATTTCACTAAATGAAATCCTAGTCAACATTATTTTGGATAAAGTACTCCAGATAGATTTGCAATTACGTAATTCTAGCGAAAAAAATTTTAAATTTCTTTTTATTTCCATTAAATCGCTTCGAAGAAAAAAGCAACAACTCAAGTTATCAAAAACTGTGCTCGTTTCTCAACCCATATGTTTATTGGGATCCAGGAGAGGATTTCAACAACATAGAGTCTTTTTCCGTATCCAAATATCCTCACATACCAAATAAAGTTCCATTTGCTTGATTTTTAACCAGCCATGCGAAAAATGTATAGGAGTCCCCCTTTAAGTTTATCTGATGGTAGGTAGATAGAGCTTCAAATCTTCTTTGGTACATTTCGTTCACCCATACCATCCCTTGCCAAATTTGACTCTCCTTAATTCGACTCCTCCATTCTTCATATTCTTCATATTCAACGCGGGAGGAGTTTCAAACAATCGTATAACATTTTCACATATCCAAATATCCTTCAAAGTCAATTTTGTTCCCGAAAAAAAATATAATGGAAACCGCTCTCCTCCATTAATCTCTCCACTGGAAGAAGGAAAAGGGTCTCATTTCTCAATTTCTCGTATCCAAATACCCTCACATGCCAAATCTGGTTCCATTTGCTTGACTAATACTCGAGTTTTCTTGATAATTGGAAGAGGGCCCTTCCCTTCCCTTATTTCCCCTCTGGACAAAAGGAGGGGTATCAAACAGTCACAGAAATATTTCTCGTAGCCCAATCCCCTCCCATGCCATATTTGGTATCATTTGCTTGAATAATTCTTGAAGTTATGCAAACAATTCGTTTTTGCTTTGGAGACCTCCTTCCCCTTCCAGTAAGAGGGGTCTCAATCTGTAATAGGAACCCTCCCCGGTTTCAAAAGCACCCACCTGCCAAGTTTAAAGAAAATCGGTTCAGTAGTTTCGAGTTTATGGGGAACACATAGACAAAAATCCATTTTTATAAATGTACACTAGTTGACTCGGTGTTCGCTAAACCAATTTCTCGCCGTTCCTAGCATTAGTAGCTTGTACTAGCGATTTCGCGAGACTTTTTTCGTCATCTACAAGTCAAACCCTTTCACTAGAGGGTTCTCAAGTTGAAATCGGAGCTGAACTAAAAATCAAAAAACTGTGTGAAAATAGTTTCATTATTAATTTTTTCTTTATATCTTTAAAATAAGAGCCTTCACATCAAATTTTTTTTGGAATACAAAGAAGATTAGATTCTCTGATTTTTTTTTTTAATTTGATCTGAAATTGTTTTTTTAATAATTGTTTTAAATCTGATATTAATAAATAATTCGTTTTTATTTGCCTCGGGAGGGTCCTCGATCTGCTTAAACAACATTTTTTGTAACCAAATAACATCACATACCACATGGCTCCATTTCTTTTTCAGTTTTCGATCTAGACATTTTTTCCTTCTTCTTGTTTCTCCGCTGAAAGAAGGAGGGGTCTAAAAAAAACTCCCAGGTTTCTATTGCCAAAAATGTTTTAAAAGCCATGCGATAAAACCTTCCCCATTCCTGGCTCTGTAAAGTCTGCTTCATTTATTATTGGAACACAAACAATTGCGTGTAGTTCAGTCATTTATTAACGAATTCATAATTTGTTTTTCATACAAATGTAGCATTTTCTTTACTCTTTCATAAAAAAAAATTAAAAAATTATTCATTGCTGTTTCGAAGAAATTCTCGTACTTTTCCCGTAATACGGCACATTAGGCGGCGCACACCATTTTCGTCCACCGTTTTGGCGATTTGATTCCACCAGTTCTTCATTTGAGTCATGTTCCTAACAAGTTTTCCCTTTGCCTTAAGCCTCCGCTTCGTGATTGCCCAGTATTTCTCTATCGGCCGGAACTGGGGGCAGTTTGGGGGGTTGAGGTCCTTCGGTATTACGCTTACCCCGTTCGTTGCGTACCATTCCATAACCGTTTTGCTGTAATGGCAGCTTGCGAGGTCCGGCCAAAACATTACTGGACGGTCGTGGGCACGAATAAACGGCAGAATCCGTTTCTGTAGGCACTCTTTTTTGTAGACTTCTGATGTCATTGTCTTGTCAGTGAGAAAGAATTTGGTTTTCTGTCCACAACTGCATATCCCCTGCCAAATCATGTACTTGCGGGCGAATTTATCCGCAAACACGAACTTAAATTTTGCAGGTACATCCCCCCGAGCCGTCGCCAAATAAAATTTTTGACCTGGGATTTGCCCAAAGTCCGCCTTCACGTAGGTCTCATCGTCCATCAGAATACATCCGTCGAACTTGGTCAGCACTTGGTCGTACAGCTTTCGAGCACGGATTCTGGCCACATTGTTCTGCTTCAGCGTCCGATTTGGCTGTTTGCTGGCTCGGAATGACCTTATTCCTTCCCGGAGACGAATTCGTCGCACCGTACTGTGAGCGGCCTGGAACTTATTGGCCAAATCGCGGTCTGAAAGATTGGGACTCCTCTTGACGGCCTTGATGACTTTCCCACGCAGTTTCCGGTCGACAGTTCCACTCCGACGCTTCGAATGCGGCTTCCAAGCCGTCGTCAATGTTTCCTTGTACTGCTTGATAACACGCCATACGGTATTTCTGGGCATTTTAAGCTGTTTAACTAGCTTCGATGCCGACAACAATGGATTTTCAAGAAAATTGTGCACAATTTGATCTCTCCGTTCGGCTTCCATGGCGGTTGTTTACAAAATGCTATCGTTTGGTGTTATGACATAAATACATGGTGAAAGGTAATGAATTTCCCGACACGTGGGTGAAAAAAGTTTACAAATCCGTCCACTAGGAGCGCCACAATGAGCAAAAGAATTTGTTCCAATATTAAATGAAGCAGACTTTACTGTATAGAATCTCTCCTTAAAAAAAATAGAAACATTTTTTAATAATCGAAAATTTTTTCTATCAAAATTAAATCCATTTGTTGGATAAGTTCTCAAGTTATACAAAAAATTGTACGGAACTCCTTTCCCTTTTCTCTTCCCTAACTCGAAGGTGAAATGGGCATTTTAAATAATCATAGAAACATTTCTCGTACCCTTATACTCTGCTATATGAAATTTGGTTAAATTTATTTGATGAGCTCTTGAATTTATCAAAACAAACGTATGTCACCTCTCTTCTCTTTCCTATCCCTTGAGGGGAACCAAATCATCTTAGAAATATTTCTTTTATTTATATACTCTTTCCAAAGTGTAGTCATCTGCTAGATTAGCACTCGACTTATTAAAACAATTTGTATGGGAGCTCCCCTTCCCCCTACCAATTGAATGAGTGAAAAGAAATAGAAGCCATTAACAATCATAGAAAAAAATCTTCTCAAATAACCTCTGATATTAAGTTTGAATAATAAATAAGTTCTTAAGTGATCAATACCATGGTATGAAAACCTTCCACCTCCTTTTTTTCCCGTTAGAGAGAAAATGGGTCTCGAAACATAAAAAAAAACTTCCTCGTACTTGAATATACTACCATGATAAACTTTTTTATCGATTAGTTCTCGAGTAATGCATAAAAGTGTATAGGAGATCCATTCCCTCCTTCTTATCCACCCAGTGGAACGACAAATGGGTCTCAAACATCGTAGGAACTTGACTCATAGCTTAATACCTTCCTATGTGAAATTTTGATTCATTTGCATGATAAGTTAACGACTAATGTAATAAATTGTATGGAAAACCTCCTCTCCCGCTTTGTATGTCCCCAATCGAAGAGGGGAGCACAGATACATTTTTCGTCAATAAATACCCTCCCATGCCAAATTAAGTTCCATGTGATCGAGTCGTTCTCCAGTTTTTAAAAAATTGTATGGGAGGCTCCTCCCACTTTTTGGAATAAATATTTAGATGGATGAAACATTAATCGCTTTTATATTACCAAACGCATAAGGCAAAACAATCATAACAAACATATGGAAACGGGATTTGTGAGGCCTCATATTGATTTCCTTTACCCTAGACAGGTGAATGAATTTGTTGTGTGATGACTATTGCGGGTACAAAAAAAGACAACTTGTCTCGTGATCGTCTGACTGTAAAAGAGACTGTTTATTATAACATAACTCTTCATTACACTTTTTCCCGCGCATACATGGAACAATTACACATTCAAAACATGAAACTGGCAACATTCAGCTAATGACTTAAACATAACTCCTTCGCAAGCTTGAATACAACATTGTTTTACATTTGCTTCTAGAGTGACCAATAATGTTGAGATTCAACAGAATTATTAAAAAAATATTTTGAAAAATTTAGTGATTGTCCGAATTTTTTTTTACATTTACAGTGGCAAAGAGTAATAAAATCTACACGAAGTTTGAAGGTGTTTTCATTAAGCCAATCCGTCATACTGGGTTTTTTTTAGAGTTTCGCAAAATGTGTTAATCAATACGTCGATCTTTTAAATTTCCAATAAAAATCTATAACATATAATAAAACTTGTTCAAGAAGTGAGAAACTGTGTCATAATGGATTTATTATCATAACATTATATTGAAATCAAAATTGAATAAGTGTTGTCTTACAGCAAACTCTGTTGTTCCATGATGCCCCGTTTGACGGTATTTCAGGGAAAAAAACTTTCTGTCTCTTTTTTTATTACATATGCAAATAACCAAAGGTTGTCAGACTTTTTTGAGCACGTTTCTAGGCCGGACAAATCTGAGCTACATTATATAAAAACCTGTTAAAATCTGGGCATTTGGTTTTTTAAATTGGCGACCAAAGATCCCAGCAATTTCCGGAAAATTTTTGACAAAACCCAGAAATTACTCAACAGAAATCAAGAAAAAAATTGAAAAAAAAATTCATCTAAACTCATCGACAGATTTAAAATCAAATTTCATGACTTGCAAAAAACCTTTAATGTATATTTTTGCAAAAATGTCGATTTAGAAGCGTAAATTAGAAAAAAAAAAAAAATACAACACAGGAGCTAGTGATATAGCTCAGTTGGCTAGTCAGTTGCTTCCTGAGCAGATGTACGCGAGTTCGAGCCCAATAGTAAACATCGAACACAGTTGTACCGTACCGGATAGTTGGTCAATAACTGTTTGCCAACTGCAAGGTTGACATAAAGCCGCGAATACCATAATCATGGTTAAACGACTATAATCGAAACAAAAAAAAATGTGATCCTAATCGCTTGATTTCCAATCACATTGGACAAATTTTTCATAAAGTTTAACCGCAGAAATTGCTTCTCAGATGATTTCACAACCACGTCAGATTTTTCCTCTGGATCAAATTTTTACTGACTTCAAAAATGTGTTATGAACTACATAACAATATACTGAATGTTTTCACTGATCAGAAAACTCCAAGAAGTGTCCTGAGGTTGAATTCTATGAATTTGTTAAGAGCGGCTTGGTTGGAAATTTCATGAAGACTGAATGAATGTCTAAAAATCAATAGTAAAAAATATCGTTCGAACGTCTATTGTTATGATTAAACTAAAAAATTAGTAGGGTATATCTACCGAATATTCTAGTTTCAAATTCATATTTGAATTTATCACCTGTTTTTTACGTTTTTTAAACATTGATCAAATGTTCTTATTACCAAAATCATGTCATAAAATTATCTTTCTGAAAAAAAAAAATTACCACAACATCGATTCAATTTTCTATTTTTGATAAAGAGCTTAAAACAATGCAATTTTTTTGTAATTTTGATCGACTATCATTTGATCCGATTTCTATTAAAAATGCTTGAGAAAAAAGAGATCAACTTTGTGTATTTAGTAAAAGTTGTTGTAATGATAAGATGGGTATTGGAATTTTGTTTATCGTCGCGCTTTAATGTGACTTCAATTCATCGAAGTTTTTCGGCGGATTTTAGAACCAAAAAACGTGTTTTACCAATTGCACAGACTTTTCGAGATACTCTGGCTTTCGTTCCTCTTCAGTGAACACTAAAATATAATAAAATTTTATATGTAAGAATTTAAGTATTGAAAATAAGATAAAAATTCATTGTTCAAAATATGTTTTTAGAGTCCACTGAAGAGAAACAAAAGCCAGAGCTCGAAGCGTCTGGATAATTAATAAAACACATTTTTGATTCTCAAATCCACCAAAAATCGTCGATGAATAAAAGTCAAGAAATGATAAGATGTAAAATAATGTCATGAACTGTCGAAATCACACGGAATAGCATAATTATATCACCAAGTCAGCAAAACTTCTTTAGATCTATAGCATTCTATGCATAAACAGAACTCTCATAAAGCTAAAATCTTGAAATTTGACCCTATCCTAGATACATTATCGTGGCCAATTTTTTAAACTGCTTTCAAACAGCAATTAAGCTGTAAAATTTCTATCACTAAAGCTTTTATAAAGCTTTTTTTTAACAAATTTGCACAAATTTAATAGTAAAACATGACATAATGACATCGCAAACACAATGGAATTTATTGAAAAAATGCTTGAAAAAATATTTTTAAATACTTGACATTATGAATCCATCAAAATGGCGTCATTTTGTACCCTTCAATTTGCAATCAACATAGTCATTTCAATGCCAAATAGCGTTAATATGTTAATAAAATGGCTAGTTTGTTTTATAACGGTTTTAAGAAAACCATATAAATTGCTAAATTTTGACGTTTCCCTCGCAAGCCAGCCAATTAAACGCGTAGGATGAGTTCCTCTCTTAAAATCACATAAAACCTCCACAATATGGGTATTGGGTGAAAAAACTAAACTATAAGAATTCAAATTTTGCTATCTGACGCCATCTAGAAATCGAAGTGTCGGTTTCCTCTTAACTTTAAATGCTTTACATAAATTACTGAAAATCGCATGAAACTCCACAATATGGATATTGGGTTGAAGAGCTAAACGAATAGATGTCGAGTTTCGCTATCTGACGTCATCTTGAAATCCAAGATGGCGGCTTCCACTGATCTTTAAAATTCTGTAAATGACTGAAAATCACATGTAACCCTTACAATGTTAGTAGTAGATGAAAGGGCAAAACTAGAAGAAGTCATTTTTTTTCTTTCTGACGCCACCAAAGCACAGTGGTTTAAAACGCGAAAAACGTGATCATGGGCTTTTTGATGCCTTAGATGTCAAAATTGCTAAATGACATGTTCTACAATATTCCATTATTTTCAATTGCGCATATTTTGCCATTATTATTTTTCTGATCGATACACCTAAAAGTGAGATATTTTTTTTATTTTTTGAATTTGTTATCCAATCAAATTTATGTATTCAAACACTTGTAGACAATACAATTTTAAAAAACTTTGTAATAAACTTTGAAGCTCTATCTCTCAAAACAACTGATTTATGGACATTTTTCTAAAAACGAATCTCAAAAAACGAAATTTTCGTTAAACTTTTTTCAAAGCGACTTTCTAGTCTTACTTTATATGAGAGAGTTGTAACAATTGTAAAAGTGCACAACTTCATTGAAGGTGTCAAGTTTCTATCTTGACGTTAAATGGTACTTTTTGTGTAATTACGTTTTAAAATTGCATATTTTCATTGAACCATATCTCTAAAAGTTGCAAACCTATGAAAACAAAATTATATGCATTTGAAAGGCACATTATTAAGCTTTAATGAACATATAATTTCATTTGTATGTATCAGGTTTTACTACTAAAATCATTTGTCTGAAAATGGTAGTTTTGAAGTTTTTGTTAATCTGGCAATCTCTTGCTTTTTAGCAAAAGGAAGGATGAAATCTTCTTTTTTTTCTATTCCTAGCGTTGACAAGTGAAGACGATAGTTCTTAATTTGTTAAGATTGAAGAGTTGGCCCTGTTTAGAAGCGTTAGTTCCATTATAGTTAGTAAATCATTTATCTGAAAGAAGGTAGTTTTGAAATAATGGGCATTTTACGTATTTTATCAACACACATCTTTAAAAATGTTGCCCTTTTAACACGAAAGTGGCATAGATGCATGATTTTGAAACCTTTAAATTTTATGGCTTTCTTTGAAGTTTTATCTTTATTTATAATGTTTTATTTTTGGTTAAATAGTTGTGTAAGATAGTAAATTAGAATGAAATATTAAAATTAATATTCATAATCTTCTTCTTCTGATTGTTCTAAATCAAGCATGTAGTTTGCATCGGCAACAAAGGAAAAATGTGGTCTTGATTTAGATTTTCTTAGGTTTGTTATAAGAGGGTCCGAAGATTCGAGCATCCGATGCATAAGGTCGATGTTTGTTGCTTGCCTTGAAAATTTTCGAGAGTGATGTTCTCTAAAATTTCGAATATCCTTATTCCTAGACTCTTGAGCGTCTTCGGATAATTGCCCAATGGGTATTAAAAAGTGTTTCACGATTTGAGCCCCATGAAATAAAATTTTGTGAACTGCTGCGGGTATATAAAACCACGGATACAAATTGACTAGTTTCATGGCCGTTTCCTTAAAAAACTTATCGAATTTTTCCACATTTATTTTCTGGCCAGAAGCCAAAACTTGCGGAATAGCACCGCATCGTTGGATAACATCCAAATCTATACCTTAAATATTAAAAGTTAGAACAGAAAAACAAAATCGTACTCTATAATTACCAGTGATTTCTGCAGATTTTTCAGATTCTTGAAAAAAAAAACGCCTTGCTGTATTGCTATCAGGTCTTTCAGATGAATGATTTACTAACTATAATGGAACTAACGCTTCTATACAGGGCCAACTCTTCAATCTCAACAAATTAAGAACTATCGTCTTCACTTGTCAACGGTAGTAATAGAAAAAAAGAAGATTTCATCCTTCTTTTTGCTAAAAAGCAAGAGATTGCCAGGCTGGCTTAACAAAAACTTCAAAACTACCATCTTTCAGACAAATGATTGTAGTAGTAAAACCTGATACATACAAATGAAATTATATGTTCGTTAAAGCTTAAGAATGTGCCTTTCAAATGCATATAATTTTGTTTTCATAGGTTTGCAACTTTTAGAGATATGGACCAATGAAAATATGCAATTTTAAAACGTAATTACACAAAAACCATTTAACGTCAAGATAGAAACTTGACACCTTCAATGAAGTTGTGCACTTTTACAGTTGTTACAACTCTCTCATATAAAGTAAGACTAGAAAGTCGCTTTGAAAAAAGTTTAACGAAAATTTCGTTTTTTGAGATTAGTTTTTAGAAAAATGTCTATAAATCAGTTGTTTTGAGAGATAGAGCTTCAAAGTTTATTACAAAGTTTTTTAAAATTGTATTGTCTACAAGTGTTTGAACACATAAATTTGATTGGATGACAAATTCAAAAAATAAAAAAAATATCTCACTTTTAGGTGGATCGATCAGAAAATTAAAAATGGCAAAATATGCGCAATTAAAAATAATGAAACATTGTAGAACATGTCATTAAGCAATTTTGACATCTAAGGCATCGAAAAGCCCATGATCACGTTTTTCGAGTTTTAAACCACTGTGCAAAGATGGTGACTTCCGCCGATCTTTTAAATGCTGTAGATATATGCAAGGTTGCCGAAATCACAGAAAAATCTATAATTTCAAAGAATTTTGAGCCGATTTTTATCACAGAATCTGTGTCACAGAACACAGAACTTTAGAAATACTCACAGATTCACAGAATTTGTGAATTTTGGAGGTTTTTGCAGAATTCAATATTTTTTGTCAATATAAATTTTGGGTAAACATATTTGAGTTGGTAAAATATGGTATAATGTTAAGTGATTTTTCTTAAATAAAATGTAAAAAAAAAACGCAACTTGACATGACTTATCAATGCAATTAATGGAAAATGCATCACAGAAAATCGTCACAGAACTTTCGGGTAATATCACAGAAATTCAGAATTTTTTTTCGTCAAAACACAGAATTTTTTCCGGCAACCTTGGATATATGGTAGAAAAATTCATTAAAATTTCATGCGATTTTCAGTGGTTTACAGCATTTTCAAGTTAAGTGGAAGCCGCAATATTGGATTTCAAGATGGTGTCAAATCTTAATTATTCTAGTTTAGCCCTTTCAACCTATGCCCATTTCATGGGGGTTTCAAAGCAATTATCAATAATATACAGGTTATTAAAGAAAAGTTGATGCCGCCATCTTAGATTTCAAGATACATTTTCGAATTCTTTTGTATAGCATTTTCACCCAATACCCAAATTGTGGAGTTTTCATATGATTTCCAGTGATTAACAGCATTTTAAATTTAAGCGGAAGCCGCCTTTTTGACTTCTTCTTGTTTAGCCCTTTCACACAATACTTATATTGTGGGGATTTCAAGCTATTATCAGTAGTATAAAGGTTTGAAAAGAAAAGACTTCATGATGGAGTCAGATAGCGAAAATCGACTTGTATTCGTTAAGCAATTTCAACTGATACCCATATTCCCGAGGTTTCATGGGATTTTCAGACAATCACAGCATTTTGAGTTGAGCTGATGCCACAATATTCGATTTTTTTTATGGTTTCGGACAACAAATTTCGACTGCTATTCGTTTAGACCTTTCATCCAATATCCATATTGAGGATGTTTCATGAGATTTTCAGTTATTCAAAGCTTTGGAAAGAAAAGCGGAAGCCGTCATTTTGAATTTATGATGGCGTCAAGCAACATTTTTTTTTTTATTTTACTAGTTGGGCCCTTTTACCTCATACTCGTATTGTAGAGATATTCAAACTCTTTCCGGTAATTTGAAGTATTAAAAAGATGTTTGTATTGTTTTAATTAAACTCAAAAACAACATATACGACTCATCAAAAATGGGAATTCGAACTCAAATATATGCAATCTAGCCTGAGCGTGTCCTGTTTTGACGTCTTGATCGAGAATAGTCTCTTAGTTTTATGGCGTTTTCATAATCAAGCACTCAGTGCTATTATAACTAAAATGTTATGACTAAACTGTTTAGGCAACATATGCGTCATCTATATTGCACACTACGAACTACCGTTTTTCTAAATCAAGGCTATTTATGTTGACTTCATCATTTCCTGCAGACCCTAGGTGAAAGTCATACATACGTTCATACATAGAATAGTTTGTCGAAAATCTAGAACTCATGATCATCTTTCTTCTAATATATAAAGATGAGTTGGACTATATATGTTTGTTTGTATGCACCTTATACAAATCCACACCGCTTAACCGATCAGCCTGAAATTAGGCACAGTTATGTGTTTGGACCATGGTAAGGTTTTAGTAATAGTTTTGAGCCCCTCCCACCTAAGAAAAGGGACCCTTCCATACATCTTTCGGTTTTATTCACACGAATCAAAAGTCATGGCACCCATTTGGCAGCCGATTTTCGTTTCCTTTGGCGGGATTGTTTTCACCATCACCATCGGCCAGGCATGAGAAACGACCATCCAAAGTTCACGTGTACTGGAAAGCAAATCAAAGCTTCCTGAGCATAAAAAACTTGGAAGGAGAAATTTCGGCGGGTGTTTTTCCTCCTACTGTTAAAAGCACGTGGTACCGGTGCGAGGCATTTGATTGCAATAATGAGCCTTCATTTAGGATAAAAAGAACTACTCGCCTGTTTGAAATATATTGAGAAGAACAGTCGTTGAGAATCTACTAGAATATGAAGTGTGTTAAGTATGAATACATTAATTCATGTTCATTATGAATTGACTTCTTCAGTCGAATAACTATTTGGACTGAAATCTAATGTTCCAGCTTTTAGGAACCATCCATTTTCATACTTTCGGAACTCCTCATAGGGAAACAATTAATAAAACTGAAGGTTGTAAGTTCAAGGCTGCAATCTCAACACTTTGATTGCCGTGTAAGAATCGAATTTACAATAGGAATTAGACAATTAAACCAATTAAATTTTAAATTAAAACCAAACCCAACGCACAAGACTTTTGGTAATTTAAACTGAAGTTTTTATTTTTGTACAATTCAATTTAATTTGTAAATTTTTAAATTTTAAAGAATTATTGATCATTGATGTGTTCAACTTTACCATCCAATTATAAGAAAACTTAAAAAGCACACTGAAAACATGCAGAGGAAGTCTTTTATAAGGTGTCAGCGGAAATCTATTAAGAAATTTCTAAGTACAAATAAAACTTAAATGGGTATTCCATTCTACGAGGGGATCTTGAAAAAAGGTCGTTAATATTTGTTTACATAGGATTTTCACTGGATAACTCATGGAAAAGATAAAAAGAAGTGTTATCATTTGATAAAAAAAAATTTAATTCAAGCTTTCTAAAAAATGGGGAGTGTAAAATAAGGTTGCCAGAATTGCGGTATCGGACCGGACAAATCTAGACTATTTTATCGGAAAACCTGGCCAAATCCAGCATTTGATTTCAAAATATTCAAATTGATATCCTGGCAATATTCGGGCATACTTGGTCAAAACCGCGGAATTATTCAGTAAAAATAGCGAAAAATATATTTGCAATATTTTTTTCAACAATCAGCAGATTTAAAATTGTGTATCAAGCTTCCAAACACGAATCATGATTATTTCTAAAACTTGCCATTCAAAACTTTCTTTTGAAATTATAATAATCATAAAATCTCAGTTTATGTTTCTTTTTAAAATGATGTGAATAAATCCGGGCAAAATCCGGACTTTTTGCAACAAAATCCGGGAAATCGGGCCAGAGCGGACTTACCTCAAATTTTGATTCAAATGTTCTAGCAAATCCGGATAAATCCGGGCAACCTGGCACTCTAGATTGAAATGTTTTTCGTGATAGAATGGATAAGCATTCAAGGGAAATTATTTCAAATTTCTATTAGCAAACTTAAAAACTATTAGTTATTCAAAAATATGAAAACGATTAACATTGCTAATAATCTCAATTAAAACTTTAAGAAGACTAACAAACTTACAAAGCTCACATGGCCAAACATGGTCCAATTTATTATGATGTTCATCATCAAAGCTTTTAAAATTTCAAAAAGTCAAACGACTTATTTCGATTTATATTTTATGTGAACCCGAGCAAGGCCGGGTAAAATTAGCTAGTCTTTGTATAATTGATAACGGAAAATAAATCTGCCATACTGTATTTGGAGATCTCATAATCATTCAAAATAGGCAAAAAGAACTTTCAATAATTGTTTCTACCTTTGATTTTTCACAAATTTCCAAGAAATCTGCCAAAACCTGTCATGTGATGAGTCGATCAATATTGGTCCTTACAAAAAGTGAAAAACTTTCTTAGAATTATTGATTCCAAAAAAAACTTCCCAATCGACCGATGCCAATATATGTACGGTGGTTCTGATTCAAGTTCCATGGGAAAAGCGCGCCTTATGCTCGGCAGCAGAAGCAATCGGCAGACGGCACGTAAAAAATTACTGCTTTTATAGAACCTCTTAAGAACACGATAACCCTGTCAGAAGATGGATGGGTTGTGGCGAGATTTGTTTTTTCTTCTTAAATTTTATTAAAGCCTCGTACGACGAGGTTGACTCTCCGCATCGATGCGCCAAGAAATCATCAGTAATGATTACTGCTCTCCCTCGAAAATCCTTCCATCAACAGCAGCAGCAGCACGGCACTTGATCGGTTTGTGTTTGCCGATCCTTGGGACCCAACCGAACCTGTTGGTGGGGCTCAAGGGGCCTCAAATATTTTCGGAATTCAAATATTATGTAAATTAAGTCGGTGCGCTAAGACCCAGAGCTGCTACTTTGGGTGCAGGGGAATGAATCGAGAAGGAGAGAGAAAGAAAGAAAAAAAGTGTATAAAATATATCCAAAACAACCGACGAATATCAGCTGAAGGCAAAGTGGAAAGATAGCAAATGTCCACGTGAGCTTCGGGGATTGTGATAAAAATGTTAGATTTTTTATACGCATTGGCTTTGAGAATTTTGGAAAGCCGGTGCAGATGATTACACGCTGTTGGAATGTCAGGAAGTTTGTTAGGAAAAAAACAGCTTGAATATAACGTGCATTCTATCGATACTATACTGATTGAATTCAATAAACTAAAAAAAAGTTTATTATTTTGACAGTTAAAGGAACCAACCAATTTGATATTTGAATATTCTGAACCCCGTTTTTTTCCCAAATCATGTAAAGAATAAACTTCTATATGTTGAATAGTGCAATACTCCGCTCCAATAAAAAACCAAGTTTAAAAAAACAACTTTAAGTTTTTTCTGCCGATGAATTTCTAGTCAAATCCGAAACCCGAAAATTTGGTTTAATTTTATTACGCGCCCGCGCACATTCTTGTCGCCACAAAATACGCAGCAGGTGATTAGGCAAACTAAACCATAACCGTTAATTTGAGAGATAGTTCTCAATCGGTTTTATGAGGCCCGAATGGTGGTGGGTTTAACATATGTAAACCAACTAGTTTCTTCTAGATCGACTCGATGGAGTATTTGTTTGGGACCTGACGTTAAAGAACTGGTGATGCGTGGGATCTTACCAAAATTTTATCGGACCTTATCTTAGAAATAGTTTTGTTGGAAAATTATACGAAAAATTTTTAGCAGATGGTTTTACCAAAGTGCCTTCTCAAAAACTAAATCGATAATTTTGAATCAATTTTAGGAACTTAAAACGTTTATAAAACTTGTGACGACTGACAGCAACACATGTTAAACATTCATCAAACTCCCCCATGAGCCTTGTTCTTTGCTACTTGACTTGTAACCGCAAACTTTTTTTAATTACACAATATCCTAATCGTTAATACCCGAGTCACGCGCCAGTACTTATCATCGCTACATCTTGGGCAACTCTACAAGACGTAAGGGTTAATCCTTCAACTTTCGCTCTCATGCAACGACGGATGCCGGCTTAAGATAAGTCAGCCATTTCACACAACTTGCCATGTGATAAGCAAGTGCCGCGCAATAAGTCCATTTTGACAGATCGTTTAGCCACCGACCGATCCCAACCCGCTTCTCGATTTCGATCCATCCATCCAGCCATTCATCCATTCCGATACTTATTCCTTGCCATAGGTACCTACTCATTCATCCACCGTAGTTCGTCAGCGCAAATCAGCCATCTTTCATAAAGAGCTACACGCAACAAGTTGCCGTCGTACCTTCCTAGTTGGTTTGATGGCTGTTATTGGTGTCTTCTAGGCGGGTTTCATTTGCACGTTGTCTGGGATCGAGAGACTCAACCGAAAAAAAAACTAGTAAATTCAATTTACTTCTTTTGCGGACAGTCAAAACATTTGCAGACTCTAGTCACTTGTGAACGCACCTTACCGTATCAGTATTAGGTAAACCGCCCATAAGTGAAAAAGAAAGTTGATCTTCCCGTGAAACTTAAATGGGATCTTCTTTACGTTTGAACGGAGCGTTTGGACCAGTATTTTCTGTTCATGTTCCTTTATCAAGGAAAAAAACTGACCACAAAATTACACACTCTTTTCCAGTTGATCCAATCGGAAGAAATTATCGTTAGCCTAAATCATTAGGGTTAATTTGATCAATTTATACTCACAAATCAGACTCTACTCTATTATTGATCTTCCTTGGAGGTGGAACTATCGGTATAAGATTCTATGCCGGACCGGCATTAACATTAACATTTTATTATTCAAATAATTTAAAACCTTTTGAAAATCATTAAAAGATTCCGCCAATATACGAGCAGTTCCCCTTCGACCGATCTGAAAAGAAATCTTCACATCCTTGACGGAAGTGACGATTTCTTTTCGAAAGGCATTGAAGTCAGGAATCGTGACCGTTATTGGTGGAATCTTTTCGTTTTTAAGAGTATAAGAAGAAGAAGGTTTCTTAGTACTCTTATCAGAATTAAATATGAATATTTCCTCATCACCGATGTTATGAAGGACATCGAATGAATTGGAAATTTCAACTTTTTTGGGCGATGGACCTGAATTAGGTTCGGCAATCCGTTTTCTTCCGGCCCTTGACCCGGCCGATGACTTCCCCATGCTGGAAAGAAAAGAGAAAATATGAATAAAAGAAAATGAAAATAATTTTAGCACTGAAAAGTGCTGATTGAAATACAGGTAAGGAAAAAATAAATAATGTAAAATGTTCCTGCAGGTACACAGCAACGATACGATGCTCCGGCGTACGTGTTGACGGCTCAACGGCACAGATGGAAGTGATGATGATGTAACAAGTAATTTTCCTTTCTTCAAGGCGATGAATAGCAGCAGTTTTTTCCAGATAGATAAGTACACTGTTATTAATTGTTCAATTTTCCACTTTTAATAATTATTTAATTTACACTTTCATCATTACAGGTACCTCAATTTACTTTTATTTAACTTAACTAACTAAATTTATTTTAACTTTTTCAACAAATTTTCACAATGTTACATGCTTGACATCACTTGTAAATAAACTGGACAGAGTGAGTTCGCCGGCTCGATGATGACGTGTTCTCGTCTCAACGCAAAAGAGAAACATATGCCTTCTCGATCGGCCTTTTATAACTTAGGAATGCCGGAAACTCCTCTTTTTCTTCTGATGTTTCTTAGCTCCCTAGAAACTGACAGCATTCCGAAGGCAACCCATCGCAAAAAACTCGGCGTCGAAATGGTTTACCAGTGGGCATTTTCATTTTTAACCATTTTCGTGAGTGCGCGAACAAATACCAATCGTATATAGTCTTTTAAAACTCAATCGGAAAACATTGATAAATTTTTGATGGAATTTACAGGTAATGAGTCGAATACCGTACAACTTTGAGAATTTGATTATTCTAATTGTAATTGTTTTTTTTTTATTCAGTGATGGTAACTTTTTTAGGAACTATATGAGGCCCTCAGAATCACGTAGGTTAAGGTAAAGGTTGCTAGAATTTTATCAGCACATATTCTATCTTAAAATAATCTTATCTAAAATCCTGGAAAAATTGAGGCATTTGATTTCATAATTGTCGACCAAAACCCAGGTATTATACGGGTAATTTTGGTCAACTACTCATAAAAAATAAAAAAAAATAATTTGAAAAAAAATCAACAAAATTTATCAGTAGATATAAAATGGTATTTCAGGCTTTAAAAAACCTTTCATGATTATTTTTATAAAACTTGCTCAAAAAATTTCGTTGTGGACGCATAAATGAAAAATTATTTTTTACAACAGAATTTTTTGGTTTGATTTGAGAATGAAAAAGAGAAAATAGACCCTGAAAAAATCCGGGCTTTTCAAATAAAATCCGAACAAATATCTGAGCAAACCCGGATAAAACCGGGCAATCTATCAACATTAGTATAAGTGCAAAAGTGATTGGTTTTGAGAAAATGATGCCAATCGATTCTTCATATTTTAAAATATGTTTGGTGATTTTTTCAGATTTTTGAAATTATATTCGCATACTTTCACGTTCGAAAGAAAATTGCTAATGTTCAAAAATTTATAGAAAAAGCCCTATCACAACAATTTTAAAATTTTTCAATTTCTGTCGAAATAAGTTTTTATACATTTTAACCCCTTGGGCTTGCATAAATTCAAAGAAATGTTCAGATCTGGATTTTGAATTTAGTTAGTGAAGATTCAGATATATTTATCCAAATTATATATGCAGAGCAAGAAAAACGTACCATTCTTAGAACATGGTTTTTCAAAAAGAACTTCGCGGGCCACAAAAAGTAGGTCGTGGGTCACATGTGGTCCGCGAGCCATGGTTTATAGGATAAAAGTATTTTGAAATAATCATGTTTTTCTTAAAAATAACATAATTTGCAACTTTTTGGAGGTTTTGAATGACTGGCTTCGGGAATATCTTGAATGATCCCGTTTCTATGACATTAAAATCTCCCTAAAGTTACTCTTTTTAGAGTCTCAGCATAGGGTAACTTTAAAGTAAAGTGGAAGAGGTAAAAAAATTAAGAATACAATTTAAAAAAATGTCTTACCACGTGTTTCAAAAAATAAAACCAACTAGAGACAGGAAGAGTACATATTGAAAAAAATAACTGGGAAAAATAACAATTGCAATAGTAAAATACAATGCAGTAACGTTAGGTACAATGCTCGGTCAAACAAACAAAGAAATTAAATTTTTTGACAATTTTTAAATGTCTCCATTTTTTTTTAATTTGTCAATTTTGTCAAATTGATCAGTGTTGTCAATTTTGTGAATTTCGTCAATTTGGTCAATATTTTCAAGATTGTAAATTTTGTAAATTTTGTAAATTTTGCTTATTTTGGGAATTTTGTCATTTTTTTTTACAACTTTGAGAATTTTGTAAATTTAATGAATTTTGTCAATTTTGTCAATTTTGTAAATATTGACAAGTTTGACAATTTAAACAATACAAACAATTTTGTCAAATCTGTCAAATTTGTCAAATTTGTCAATTTTGTCAATTTTGTCAATTTTGTCAATTTTATCAATTTTGTCAATTTTGTCAATTTTGTCAATTTTGTCAATTTTGTCAATTTTGTCAATTTTGTCAATTTTGTCAATTTTGTCAATTTTGTCAATTTTGTCAATTTTGTCAATTTTGTCAATTTTGTCAATTTTGTCAATTTTGTCAATTTTGTCAATTTTGTCAATTTTGTCAATTTTGTCAATTTTGTCAATTTTGTCAATTTTGTCAATTTTGTCAATTTTGTCAATTTTGTCAATTTTGTCAATTTTGTCAATTTTGTCAATTTTGTCAATTTTGTCAATTTTGTCAATTTTGTCAATTTTGTCAATTTTGTCAATTTTGTCAATTTTGTCAATTTTGTCAATTTTGTCAATTTTGTCAATTTTGTCAATTTTGTCAATTTTGTCAATTTTGTCAATTTTGTCAATTTTGTCAATTTTGTCAATTTCGTCAATTTTGTCAATTTTGTCAATTTTGTCAATTTTGTCAATTTTGTAAATTTTGTCAATTTTGTCAATTTTGTCAATTTTGTCAATTTTGTCAATTTTGTCAATTTTGTCAATTTTGTCTATTTTGTCAATTTTGTCAATTTTGTCAATTTTGTCAATTTTGTCAATTTTGTCAATTTTGTCAATTTTGTCAATTTTGTCAATTTTGTCAATTTTGTCAATTTTGTCAATTTTGTCAATTTTGTCAATTTTGTCAATTTTGTCAATTTTGTCAATTTTGTCAATTTTGTCAATTACGCCAATTTTGTCATTTTTTTCAATGTTGTCAATATTGTCAATCTTGTCAATTTTGTCAATTTTGTCAATTTTGTCAATTTTGTCAATTTTGTCAATTTTGTCAATTTTGTCAATTTTGTCAATTTTGTCAATTTTGTCAATTTTGTCAATTTTGTCAATTTTGTCAATTTTGTCAATTTTGTCAATTTTGTCAATTTTGTCAATTTTGTCAATTTTGTCAATTTTGTAAATTTTGTCAATTTTGTCAATTTTGTCAATTTTGTCAATATTGTCAATTTTGTCAATTTTGTCAATTTTGTCACTTTGTCAACTTTGTCAATTTGTTAATTTTCTTAATTTTTACAACAGTTTTGACAATTTTTACTACAGTTTTGAAAACTTTGACAATTTTGGCAATTTTGACAATTTTGACAATTTTGACAATTTTGACAATTTTGACAATTTTGACAATTTTGACTATTTTGACAATTTTGACAATTTTGACAATTTTGACAATTTTGACAATTTTGACAATTTTGACAATTTTGACAATTTTGACAATTTTGACAATTTTGAAAATTTTGACAATTTTGACAATTTTGACAATTTTGACAATTTTGACAATTTTGACAATTTTGACAATTTTGACAATTTTGACAATTTTGACAATTTTGACAATTTTGACAATTTTGACAATTTTGACAATTTTGACAATTTTGACAATTTTGACAATTTTGACAATTTTGACAACTTTGACAACTTTGACAATTTTGACAATTTTGACAATTTTGACAATTTTGACAATTTTGACAATTTTGACAATTTTGACAATTTTAACAATTTTGACAATTTTGACAATTTTGACAATTTTGACAATTTTGACAATTTTGACAATTTTGACAATTTTGACAATTTTGACAATTTTGACAATTTTGACAATTTTGACAATTTTGACAATTTTGACAATTTTGACAATTTTGACAATTTTGACAATTTTGACAATTTTGACAATTTTGACAATTTTGATAATTTTGACAATTTTGACAATTTTGACAATTTTGACAATTTTGACAATTTTGACAATTTTGACAATTTTGCCAATTTTGCCAATTTTGCCAATTTTGCCAATTTTGACAATTTTGCCAATTTTGACAATTTTGACAATTTTGACAATTTTGACAATTTTGACAATTTTGACAATTTTGACAATTTTGACAATTTTGACAATTTTGACAATTTTGACAATTTTGACAATTTTGACAATTTTGACAATTTTGACAATTTTGACAATTTTGACAATTTTGACAATTTTGACAATTTTGACAATTTTGACAATTTTGACAATTTTGACAATTTTGACAATTTTGACAATTTTGACAATTTTGACAATTTTGACAATTTTGACAATTTTGACAATTTTGACAATTTTGACAATTTTGACAATTTTGACAATTTTGACAATTTTGACAATTTTGACAATTTTGACAATTTTGACAATTTTGACAATTTTGACAATTTTGACAATTTTGACAATTTTGACAATTTTGACAATTTTGACAATTTTGACAATTTTGACAATTTTGACAATTTTGACAATTTTGACAATTTTGACAATTTTGACAATTTTGACAATTTTGACAATTTTGACAATTTTGACAATTTTGACAATTTTGACAATTTTGACAATTTTGACAATTTTGACAATTTTGACTATTTTGACAATTTTGACAATTTTGACAATTTTGACAATTTTGACAATTTTGACAATTTTGACAATTTTGACAATTTTGACAATTTTGACAATTTTGACAATTTTGACAATTTTGACAATTTTGACAATTTTGACAATTTTGACAATTTTGACAATTTTGACAATTTTGACAATTTTGACAATTTTGACAATTTTGACAATTTTGACAATTTTGACAATTTTGACAATTTTGACAATTTTGACAATTTTAGCAATTTGACAATTTTGACAATTTTGACAATTTTGACAATTTTGACAATTTTGACAATTTTGACAATTTTGACAATTTTGACAATTTTGACAATTTTGACAATTTTGACAATTTTGACAATTTTGACAATTTTGACAATTTTGACAATTTTGACAATTTTGACAATTTTGACAATTTTGACAATTTTGAAAATTTTGAAAATTATGACAATTTTGACAATTTCGACAATTTTGACAATTTTGACAATTTTGCCAATTTTGACAATTTTGACAATTTTGTCAGTTTTGACAATTTTGAAAATTTTGACAATTTTGAAATTTTTGGCAATTGAACTTCGGGGTTAAAATTATAAAACAAAAAAAAATTTGACTTCATATTTTTGATCATCTTGATAAGTGATGGCTGGATATTAAATTTTTTAACTATTTTGTTTTCATTTCCTTCCGATAGGTACTCAAGGTTTAGCTAAAACCCATAATAAATGATCTCCAAAATCAACCGATATCTATACCTTTCTGTAAGAAAGGCAAAAACTTTCTTTTGTCAACCGATTCAGATGGTTCACTGTATAAGATAAATACTGGAAAGCCAATATGAGATGTTTTAGTGGGTTCGATTATCGCTTTTCGTTTTTAGATGAATTATCCAATAGGATGAAAATCCCGTTATATGTTTTTCTTGTTTCGCATAAATGTAGCGATCATGCATCATTTTGCTTGAGAGTTTTTCCAATCATACCATCTTTGGTACAGTACACTTTTCAGCACCTTTTCGGCACAGAGTTTTGTTAAAAAGGCATTGGGTTTATGCAACCTCTTCTATGGGTGTCGCATTTTGAACAATTTTCTGGAATGTTGAATAAGGTTGAAATTAATAATTCAATACCGAAAAGCTACATAAACAAAAATTTGTATGTATTTCACTTTGTAAGTTCGCTCAGGAAGAAACAAAATTATCAGTTCCTAAATGAATCCAGGTCTCTTATCTGCGTATCAGTACGGGTAGGTACTTATCAGTACCCCAAGAATCAACATTCCTCGGGCCTCAAATCTAATAAACCAGCTCCCATCTGGAGGAAGTTTATGCAAATGAAATTTTATGTGACCACTATGGGGAAACTTAACGATTCTCCCCCTCATTCCCTGCACCTTTGAGGAGATGAGTTCCCTTCCCTCACTCTTGACTGTTTTTCATTGAGCTGAAAGACCAAACATACAATCGCACACACACCAACTTTGGTGGTTGGTAAAAAACAAATTGATAGTGGAAATGCCCTAACTCATTCACAATATTTTTTAAATCTTGGGATCAAATTATTCATACAAAATATCGATGGATTCCAGCAACTTCACTGTGTTATCTCCAATAGATTATCCGAGGAGTGCTGCTGAGAGGCTGCTGAAGACGCTGAAGACTCACTCGCACCCGCCTGTTTATTTTCGAGCATCTTGCTCCCCTTTGGCTTGGCACACACATTCGGGATTTCAGTTCAGTTCAGTCTGTCTTTTTTTTTCCTGTTGTTGCTGTTTGCTTGACCAGGAGATATTGGTCATAAAATAGATGATTTAATTGACCAGTTTATGTCCATCAACGATACTTTCCTGTCACACCTTTCGGTGCAGGTGATTTGCATATTTGTTTGTTTTCTGGGTTCCTCCTTGTTGTGGTTTTTACGCTCATGTTCCGGAATTTGGGGTGCCCTCTCTTTCGTCGTCGTCGTCGTCTTTGCTTTGTTCCCGAGGTCTAAATATTTGTTGCTGAGCCGTGGAGTCACTCGTGTTAGTGGATTGCTTTTTTATGAGAAGTATAAATTTTTGACACAAAGGAATGTGCATCGTTTCTCCATATTTTTGGCAAAGAAACTTGAACATCACAATGAAAAAATCATACAAGGTTTTGATACATTTTGATGTAATATTTCGACTTTTAAAAATTATACGTAAAGAAGCTTAAAACAAAAACTAGGATGGTTTTTGTTTCTTACTCAAATGAACTTAAGAAATTAAACATATTTCAGCTTTTGTGGAGGTTCAAGAATGATTATATAGTGGAATAATAGAGTGTTTTTGTATGCCCCCATCATGTTTGAAAAATGCCACCATCGTAAAATAACAGGTTTAATAGAACAAATAAATTATTTTTATCATTGAACCTTCAAATCTAAGCTCTCAATAACATCTTAAGAGAGAGTTGAAGATCTAAAATCAGATTTGATAAAGTTTTTCTCATGGATGAACTGCCTCCATAGTATGGCAACCCTAACTTTTGTTTTATTCCATAAAATTATAATATACATAGATTTTTACAAAACTTCAGCTTTGTCGTACGAAAATTATTACTTTCTAGCAGTTTCAATCAAATTATACGGAAATACTTCCCAAAAAACAGAAATTTTGTTCAAAACATTAATAGGCGCATTAAGCCCGCACGATTTGAGGTTCGGCATTTTAGACAACATTTATAATAACATCATTTTCTTGGAAACAGAAGAAAATTTTAACATAAAAGTAACTCCAATGTATAGAAAACAGATGCCTGCACACGTGTATATAGTTTTTGTATCGATGTGATATTTGATCAAATCAGTGTTCTGCTTAATAGGCGCATATAGCCCGCTCCTCCCCTATTCCTAATTTCTTTTGCACTTATCATAGTTTTCGCACAGGAACTTCGCAAATCAAGATTTTTGGACACCGTGAAAGTTGAGAATTTAGCTGGGATTAGTTATGTATGTTGGTTATCCACCTTGGGTGCACGGATTCACCGCAGTTTCTGCCTAAGTATTTGCTCACGTGCATACTTGGACCGACCACATGGCTTCGTATGAACTGTTATGGAGTGAAGTATTGTGTTGATGTAGGTATATTTAGGAAGAACAGGTTACTTAGAGGTATTCCGGCATCCGTGAATATAATCAGTTATAAGAGATAACACATCTTACCTGTCGGCCACTTATGGGATTCGAGAAAAGTTTTCTCGCCGATACCGGGAATCGACCCCAGTCTGGCACATCGAAACCAGACTTGCGTCAGCTTCTCCACTAGACCACAAAGGCTCTCCAGAAATTAGCTGGGAGTAGTTATGCGCTAATATACCACCTACTGAGGAACTTATTCCATACGTTTGCTTGAAAGTGCTAAATGGTGCTTCTTACCAATACAACTGTTCTGAACATAACCTTGAACAAATCAACACAAATCAATTTCAAAAACATATTCAAATTGGTTCTGATAAAAATTCTAAATCTTAAATCATACCATAACTATATCCCAGTTCTAATAAACAAACTTGAGTATTGAAAAGCAAAGTCTCAATTTAGTTTTGAAGGAATGATCCAATTACAAATTACATTCAACTATTAAATATCATTTGTTGGCAAAATTAAAAGAACAATAAAGATTTTTCATTCTTCGGAATGAGCATTACAATATGGCACATGATTCTAAAATTAGAATTCAAACTTGAAATTAGTTTAAGAATAAAATAAAACTAAATTCAACAACAAAAAGTTTCAAATTTAAATCCACTTCCAGAGCTTCCTGGAAAAGGTTAAGTATAGTATAAAAAAGAGCATTTTTCGTCGATTCATTATAAGAAACGGCTCATACTTTAGTAAAAAATAATGAGCATTGTAATTTTCAATCAAATCATTCATTCATCTCTAAGAAATCCATTTGGGCGACTTCAACGCAAAGATTGGCTCCGACAATCAAGACCTTGAGCGCATCATGGGGCGCCATGGCCTAGGACAGATGAGCGAAAACGGAGAGCTGTTTGTAGAATTACACATAAGGTCACTTGGGTATCCCGAGATGGCCGAACAGAAAATCAAATTGACCACATCTGCATCAGCCGAAAATGGAGAAGGAGCCTTCTTGATGTCCGCAACAAGCGAAGCGCAGACATTGCATCTGACCATCACCTCGTCCTTGGCGAGATACGACTGAGAGTTGCGCGTGTCCAACGGCGCGAGGAGAAAGTCGGGTGTCGATACGACGTCCGCCGGTTGGAGAATCCAGAGGTGAAAAGGGCATACGTTGAACAGCTAGAATCTCGAGCCTCGGAGCTGCCGACAGACGGAACAGTCGAAGAACAGTGGTGTGGAATCAAGAATGCCTTTATCACGACGAGCCATGGTACTCTCGGTAAAGTTTGTGGAAGAAGAAGTGAATGGATGTCGGATGAAACTTGGAGGATGGTCGATGATCGGAGAAAGGCGAAAGTCGGAATTGAGCAGGCGTGTACCGGGTCAGCCAAAGCAGCCGCCCGCTTACGATATGCGGAGCTGGAAAAGGCAGTTGAACGAGCTTGTAGACGAGACAAGAGAGCCTGGACAAACTCCCTAGCCGAAGAAGGAGAAAGAGCCGCCGCCAATGGAGATATCCGAGTACTTTATGACATTTCTCGCCGCCTCAGTGGTGCAAGGACTAATGCAAGAATGCCGCTAAAAGACCGAGCAGGTCAGTTATTGACCGATCGAACAGATTAGCTCAAACGATGGACTGAGCACTTCGAACAACTCTTCCGAGTCACGAATAGCGATGGCTAACAAAACCCGCAGCTCGAAGCGCCAACAGTAAGTTGCATTAATGGCGTCAACTCGGAAGCGCCCTCGCTGGCTGAAATAGAAGCGGCAATCAAAAACATGAAATCCAACAAAGCACCTGGGATCGATTGCATCCCTGCTGAAATGCTGAAAGCCGACCCTGCCCTATCAGCACAAATGTTGCACCGTCTTTTCGCTGACATCTGGGATACTGCAACATTCCCGGCCGACTGGATGCAGGGTATCCTCGTAAAGTCCCGAAGAAAGGAGACCTGACTGAGTGCGGTAACTGGCGAGGCATAACGTTGATCTGTACTACCCTCAAAGTACTCTGCAAAGTGATTCTGAACAAGATACAGGAGAAAATCGACGCTACACTCCGACGGCAACAAGCTGGATTCCGAGCTGGACGATCATGTGTGGACCACATCACAACGCTACGAATCATACTGGAAAAATCAACGAATTCCAGGACTCTCTTCTGCTGGTGTTCGTTGATTTCGAAAAAGCATTCGACCGACTTAACCATGAAAACATCTGGGCGGCTCTAAGGCGACGAGGGGTCCCAGAGAAACTAGTCCATCTCATCGAAGCACAGTACGAGGCATTTTCGTGCAAGGTCTTGCACGACGGTATCTTGTCCGAACCAATCCCGGTAACTGCTGGAGTGAGACAAGGATGTATTCTATCACCGCTACTTTTTCTAATCGTAATGGATGAGATTCTGACTGGATCGATCGACTGTGCACCGAACCGAGGGTTGCCGTGGAATCCTTCAACAATGGAGCAACTGAACGACCTTGACCTGGCTGACGATATTGTTTTGCTCGCCCAAACACAACCAGATATGCAGAGCAAACTCGACGACCTCACCGAAAGTTCCAAGGCAGCAGGTCTCAAAGTCAATGTCGGAAAGACCAAGTCGATGGAGATCAACAAAGGAAATCCCTCCAGTTTCATGGTAACTGGGCAACAAGTTGAGAAAGTGGAGTGCTTCCAGTATCTTGGTAGCCAGATTACGCCTGATGGTGGTACCAGAAAAGACATCGAAACCCGGATCAGAAAGGCCCGATTTGCGTTTGCGAGTCTCCGAAACATCTGGCGGTCACGCCAGATCTCTCTACGAACGAAAATCCGAATCTTCAACTCAAACGTCAAATCCGTATTGCTGTACGGGTGCGAAACTTGGTGCACATATGCGGTAACGACGCGAAAACTGCAAGTATTTGTGAACCGCTGCCTGCGGAATATCATCCGCGCTTGGTGGCCTGGCAACTGGATCTCGAATGAGGAACTACATCGCCGGTGTCATCAAAAGGCGCTAGAAATCGAGATTCAGGAACGTAAGTGGAGATGGATTGGGCACACGCTGCGAAAAGATGAAAACGAGATTTGCAGAGAGGCGCTAGATTGGAATCCAGAAGGTCATCGAAGAAGAGGCAGGCCCAGAAACTCGTGGCGGCGAAGCCTAGCCGCTGAAATCCGAACTGTCGACGAGAATCTTGACTGGGGCCAGGTGAAGACGCTGGCTCCGGATCGTCAACAGTGGAGGTCTTTTACCACGGCCCTATGCACCGCAGGATCGGCGCGGGATCATTAAGTAAGTAAGTAAGTAAGAAAAAAAAGCAAAACAATACTTCAAACCTCGGTTATCGAATGTTGAAAGATAGTACTGAATTTTCAAGTGGAAAAATAAAAAAATGCATTCGTTGTTTTTTTTTTGTCTCTCTTTCGGCTCAGACCTATCGATCCAGAGATGTATTCGTTGTTTGTTATTAGAATTTTAAACTCTCTGGATAAAGCCCCGTACTTGAATTTGAATCAAGTTCAATATTTCAGAACACGCTAGAAGGTGTTATTCGACGAGCGGTGGGCGAAATGCGGGGCACGATTTTCAACAGATCCAGTCAACTTATCTGCTTTGCCGATGACATTGATATAGTCGGCAGATCATCTGCGGCGGTGGAGGAGATCTACCGCAAACTGAAACGCGAAGCAGGAAGGATTGGGTTGATGATTAATACGTCCAAGACGAAGTACATGCTGGCCTGCGGATCCGAGACCGACCGAACCCGCTTGTCCAGTAATAACAAGGTCACGATCGACGGCGACGAGCTGGAGATAGTCGAAGACTTTGTCTATCTCGGCTCACTGGTGACCGCAGACAATGACACCAGCCGTGAGATCTGGAGGCGAATTTTCAGCGGAAGTCGTGCCTACTATGGACTCCACAAGCAACTGCGGTCGAGAAGACTTAGCCCTCGCACGAAGTGTAACCTGTATATGACGCTTATTAGACCGGTTGTTCTCTACGGGCACGAGACATGGATATTGCTCGAGGAGGACCTGCGTACACTCGAAGTATTCGAGCGACGAGTGTTAAGAACCATCTTTGGCGGCGTGCAGGAGAACGGAGTGTGGAGGCGAAGGATGAACCACGAGCTCGCGCGACTCTACGGCGAACCCAGTATCCAGAAGGTGGTGAAAGCTGGCCGGATACGCTGGGCGGGACATGTTGCGAGAATGCCGGATGACTGTCCTGCAAAACAGGTGTTCGCCACGAATCCGGTAGGAACAAGACGAGCAGGGGCGCAACGAGCGAGGTGGTTAGACCAAGTGGAGCGTGATCTGGCGAACGTGGGGTGCCCGAGGAATTGGAGAACGGTTGCCATGGACCGAGTGAATTTTAGGAATTATGTTCGTCAAGTTATGTCGTAAGACGGAATACTATGTAAATAAAATAATTTCAGAACTTTTGAAAATTTGTGTATGCTTATTTTGCAAGTTATGAAGGCATCTGACCATTTTTTTTTATTCAAAATATGTATTTGTTATACCAACGGGCCGTGGAAAAAAAAAACAAAATAATTTGTTTTACATGCGCTGAATTACAAATCCTAAATAAATTAATTATTCGGGCTCGTCCTAGTTAAAGATTTGATAAATTTTGAACTTTGAATATAGTTTTCTAGTTTTGATAACGGTCGGAGCAGAACTTTTATTTTTTCACCTCCGTGGCCCTTTTCATTCAGGAAGGGGGGGGGCGGTGCAATTTCCCCCATTCCCCCCCCCCTCTCTCTTAATTCGGCCTTAACATGATAATTAATCATTAATAACGAAAAAAATTTCACCGGGAAACAAATACACTGTTTAAACGATGCAAGTTGCGAAAACACACTATGGAACCCATATAACTAGCTAGGGTACTACCGTTGCATGATGTTGCAAATTTGCAACAATTATTTAAAACCCATTATATCAGAGAAAAAACAAAAAAAATCTCAAATTTTGTTTATTATGTGAATTGCTTTAGTGGGAATGCGAAAATATTATTTTTGAGTCGAAAAAAATCTCAATATGAATTACACTAGGCCAAAAATTAGAACATTCCATATTTTTCAAATTCAAGTTGGATTTTTTTGTACCTTTAAACACTGAAAGTAATTTTTAATAATAAATTGCACAGCAGTGGAAAGGTTATTTTTTGAGCTTCATTTTCTTTATAAAAATTTTCAGTTATCTTTTTTTTAGAATTGAGTATGTTAGCGTTGAAGTTTAAAAAATTTAGTATGAAAATAGATTGATTTTAACCATTATTCTTTATTTGAAACATATTTTTTTCTGAATATAGCTATGTAAAAAAAATTGCAAATTGAGCATGATCAATAATAATCACTGCAAGTTTACGCTCTCGAATCTCTCGTGAAAAAGGAATCTATTTTTAAGCGTTTTGACGTCACAAAAATTCTATTGTTTTTCAATTCATGATTCTCTTAAACGTCACATATTGTCAAAATTTGGAGGTCTTTTAAAACTTTTTGAGAGGAGTTCAATAAAATTTTTTGAATGAATATCGGATCAGAAGATTGTGAGTTGCTCCTGGGTGAAGAATGCGTTGTGACGTCATGAAAATTGATTTAATTATTTTCGAAAACGTTCAACACTTTTAACTTCAACATTATTATAGTATTTTTTCAATACAAATTTAACATAGCAATACTCTGGAATAAACGAATTCAACTATCAAATTTTTAACGAAACTTAGAATTTTTTTCACATAAACGCGGTTGTTTCAAAACATCTCTAATAAAAACATTTAAAATCGCTTTTTGAGAATAAATGGATCTATTTCATCACAAATTCATATTATTTGTTGAGTTTCTTAGTATTTTTTCTTAGTAAATAAGGCATTATTTTAAATATTATACTTTGATTTATTTCATTTAGATGACCATAAAATTTCGTGACGTCACAACGCTTAAAAATACTGTGCTTTAAAAAATTGGCGCGTTGTCACGTCACGAAACTGAATTGCTCTAAAATAAATTGAAATTAAAAGTGTTATTCCCAAATGAGCTCAAAAACTTTCAAATATAAACCTTTGATTTGAATTTGACAATTTATTTTGAATAATCGGTAGTTTAGACAAATGCAATACGGTTGCGTTGGGAGGACAATGCCAGTTATTAGCCAGATGTCAGTTCGGAATAGAATCTTAAATCGATAGTTCCACCTCCAAGAAAGTTCATTATTGGAGTAGAGTCTGATTTGTGGGTGCAGCAAAATCTATCATTTTTAACTGGATAGAAAATCTTATTTTGAAGCTTTTATTCATATTTTTAAAAAAATTATCAAAATAATATTTTGAAAAATACTTTATTTTAAGCTGTTTTCTTGAAAAATTGGAATTCGAAAGTTCCTTTTTCAATAAAAATTTATATAAAAAAAAACATGATGCTTTTATACATGGTACATTAGACTGCCCCAAATTTGTATGGGAACTTTAAAACCTGTAAAATGTTATATGCTGCAGGCTAAAATTGGTCCTGGGCCTAGTACAAGATCTCATGCCAAATTTGGGCCAGATCGGACCACGGGAAGGGGTCGCTCAACGAGCCTGAAGTTTGTATGGGATTTTGAGACATTTTGTTCGAGAGAAACATGAAAAACCAGTTTTTCGTCAATAACTTTTGTCTCCCTCGGCCGATTTCTTTCAAAAATGGGTTTTCTTAAAGCCTAAATTATGACAAATATTTCACCTGAAGGTTGCATTTCAATTAAAGTTAAGATAAAAAAGTTATTAAGCTTCAAAAATTGGTTAACTTTTTTAAGGGTGATATTCATCACTTTTTAATAAGGCGAATAAAGTCCGACCAGAACACTCTATGTGAAATGCATGCCGTTTCGTCAAATAATGACCGATTTTAACCATTGTTGTAGCGCTCGATTGCACTTTTTAATGTTTTTCTAATATTTGAGTTGGGATGATATTCACTTGATAATTCGGAAAGAAGTAAGGGCGGAAAAATGCTTGACAATTGCATAACCACAGGGGCTTAAGAACATGACTGAACGATTTGTGATGTCAATAATAAAACAGTTTTTCATCAATAACTTTGGTTCCCGTCGGTCGATTTCTTCCAAAAACAATGATTCAAAGCCTAAATTATGAAAAATATTTCATCCGAAGACTGCATTTCGATAAGAGTTTAGATAAAAAAGTTATGAGGCTTCAAAAATAGGCTAACTTTCTACGGTGGTATTCATTACTGTTAATGAGGCGTCAATATGTTCGACCGGCCCAACTCATCAACAGTGATAAATACCATCCTTTGAGAAAAACCGTTTTTGAAAGAAATCGGCCAATGGAAACTAAAGTTATTGATGAGAAACAGGTTTTTCGTGTTTCTTCCGAGCAAAATGTCTCAAAATGCCATACAAACTTCAGTCTCGTTGAGCGACCCCTTGCCGTAATTCGATCTGTCCCAAATTTGGCATGAGATCTTGTACTAAGACTAGAATCAATTTTAACCTAAAGCGCATAATATTGCACAGGTCTTAAATTTCCCACACAAATTTGGGGCAGTCTATTGTACATACATATATCCGCCTTTGGGCGGGGTTTATGTTTCATCTTTTCTACCTAACTCAGAATCTTTTTTTCCTCAAAAAATCTATTCAGAATTGTTGTTATACTCAGAACCAACCGCCAACATTTTGAAACACATTTTTTATTATATTTTTTTTATTATATTTTTATTATATTAGCTGTAGCTTTCTTTTGATACAGAATGAAGGTTAATGTTGTTAATTGATTTCAACAAAGTATTTTATTCGGTTTAGAGTGAATTGTGTTTAAGTTTGAAATTTCTTTTTTTTTTAATGTACGCATTACGTTTCAAAGAAATTTATTTGAAACTCTGTTACCGTGCATGCTTCGAAAAGAAGCAATTGCTACGATGTTGTGTATAATTTGAACTTTGTTAATTACTCTATGAATAAAAAAAGATTTTGAATAACTTCACGTGTCAATCTCATTATTTTTTGTAATAAAAAACACTCTAAACATCTTTTAATTTAAATTTATCTTTTAATTGGCATCACAAATCGTCCAGTCATGTTCCTAAGCCCCTGTGGTTATGCAATTGTCAAGCATTTTTCCGCCCTTACTTCTTTCCGAACTATCAAGAGAATATCATCCAAATTCAAATATCCGAAAAACATAAAAAGTGCAATCGAGCGCTACAACAATGGTTAAAATCGGTTATTATTTGACGAAACGGCATGCATTTCACATTGAGTGTTCTGGTCGGATCTTATTCGCCTTATTAAAAAAGTGATGAATATCACCCTTAAAAAAGTTAACCAATTTTTGAAGTTTAATAACTTTTTTATCTTAACTTTAATTGAAATGCAACCTTCAGGTGAAATATTTGTCATAATTTAGGCTTTAAGAAAACCCATTTTTGAAAGAAATTAGCCGAGGGAGACAAAAGTTATTGACGAAAAACTGGTTTTTCATGTTCCTCTCGAACAAAATGTCTCAAAATCCCATACAAACTTCAGGCTCGTTGAGCGACCCCTTCCCGTGGTCCGATCTGGCCCAAATTTGGCATGAGATCTTGTACTAGGCCCAGGACCAATTTTAGCCTGCAGCGTATAACTTTTTCAAAAGTCGGGTCATTTGGGGCAGTCTATGGTACATGCTTCTCTAAACAAAATCGAAAAGTATAGTATCCAACAATCAATTTTTGCAGCGGTCTAATGTGCACATAACTCAAGCATTCTAGATTGCTCGGTTTTCCGATGCAATTTTCGACACAAACTTGGTCCAGTCAGCTGCCCGAATAGTGGAAGAAACTTCCTGAAATTTACCCGTTTTGATTCTCATTATTTGGAAAATTTAACAAAAATATAAAATAAGCTTGAATGGAACGATTTTTAATGTTCAATTCATTTTAATGCAGTTGTATAAATGATGGACAGTTATTTGTGGATTAAATCTTGAGCGTGCTTTATTTGAATAAATAGACGCAAATATATTACTCCATGCTCTATCCAAAGTGATGCTAGTTATGTTTTTTTTTCATTTTGCTGAAGTTTAGCTCCATTCAGTTAAAACGTTGAAAGATTATAGATTTTATCTTCCTAGCGTTCGATTTTAGTATTTGACAGTGAAACATAGACAGTTTCTTTACAATCCTGTGAAATCTATTACTTTTCACTTAATTCTGTGATCTATGACACAGATTCTGTGATGAAAATTTCCTCAAAATTCTGTGAAATTACAGATTTTTCTGTGATTTTGGACACCTTGCTGCTGATGTTCATTGACAAAAAAAAATCAAATAGTTTTTCATCACTTAACCTTTAAATTTTTGGATAATTACCAGGATTTTTTTCAGATTTTTCCGGATATTGCCTGGTTTTTGTAATAGAAGATTTCAAATCAATTGCTTGGTTTATGTCAGGTTTTTGAAAACAATAAATTCACATCTATAGCTTTACAGCGTCAGCAAAACTTAACTACACTCTCTGAGCAAGTTAACCAGTGACGAGAAAAAAGTGGTTGAAATTTTGAAGATTTTACCATGCTTTCAAAATTTTTGGTCGTCAAGTTTTTTACGACACTTGTTCATTTTTCGCAAATCTTATGAAAAGTATGATTTGTCCAAAAAAAGAAAAAAATCCTTAAAAAGAAGTTAAGTGTGTTTTAGGAAACCGTCCTTCCCATAATAACAAAAAGAGACGTACAGAATGCATAGCTCGCGAGCGGTCGTGATGGGGCTCATATTCAAATGGTTTTATGAAATAATCGTTTAAAGCTTAACTCAATCCAGGGGTGCCAGGTGGTTTCGTCAAAACTAGAACAACGCTAAGAAAAAAATCAGGATTTTTTTGACACCTCTTGACTCATGGAAATCACGACCATGCTGGCATGACTATTTTTCAAGCATTTATGTTTTAAAGATGCGCGTCAAAATAAGGCCAAATTCAAAAAGCACAAGGATAAAATAAATGCAAAACAACGTTGAACAAAAAGCATAAAAGTTAAAATTTTTGATCGATTTTTGATCTGATAATCGATCAGATGGAATACATTACAACTCTTTTTCATCATCCTGGTGCTTCGAACAGGCAAAGAGATTACATGCATCACGAAAATAAGTAGTCGGCAACATCCCTTCCGGGCAGTGGTGCATTATTTGATCGCTATCAGCAGAGGTATCTGACAGCTGAGCAGAGATTCTCTTTTTCCACATCATATGCAAATGTGGAGGAGATCTGCAGCAAGTATCTCGACTCAATCGGTTAGCTGGGAATGGTAAGGTATTTGTTGGAACTGCCGTTTTGATGATCGATTTGTTGAAAACCCTCTTGATTAACTGATATAAAGCAATGAATTAAAGTATAAAGTGTAATGGAATTTATTAGAGACTTTCTGAACTTTTACGGAATATTGTGTTTGAAATTTGATGTTAGAATTTATTTGAGAGTGAATGTTCTCGTAGATTGCACATAAACAGTTGAACCTAAACTGTATCAAGAGACTTGTGTTGAAGCCTTCGATGCAAGACTATCGAACCTGAATTGATGACCGAAGGCACTTTTCTGCTCTGAAGTTTGCGTTCCAACCTTCTCCGATGGATGCTATCGGTAGGATCGCTCAAAGTCAGAATCGATCGGGGAGCAATATGTGCCTGCATGCATACTGCCCTTCAGCCTATGTATATGGATGGATGCATTCCTTTGCGTGTTCTTGTCTTCAGCCAAGAGAAGGAAGCTGCATCACGGCGTTCCTCGTCTAAGGAAAGTCTTTCCTCTCCCGGGTACGCGCATTTATAGTAATCAATTATGTAAATTGCTAGGTTCGTCAAATGTCTGGAAGTGGACTCCGTAGCAGACTGTCGAGGAGTCTTCGATGACGTTCAGTATTTTTTCTTAAACTCAAACCCTCCTGGAGCATGCTTTATGGGATATATGGGACGCAATGGAACTCAAACGGAGGAGTAGTCTGGCCTCGGATGGCTTATGGCCTTCTGGAGAAGCCATAATGTTGATGATTGAAAATTAATGCGTTTAATCCAACCGATCCGTTACTCCGTCAGCAGGGACCCTCAATTAGTGTTGTTTTTTTCGAACCATAAGGAATTGTGTTTGAGTGAGAGAGAGGAAAAGATTTTCAGGATTATTAATCGATTTGCTCAAGGCCAACGGATTGATTCTCTAGGCTTGTGGTGGATCCTTTAGGAAGTTTTTTTTTGCGAAACCGTTCAGATGATTTCCATATACCGTTTCGAAGCGATATTGAGAAAAACATAATTTCGATCGACTTATGCCACTTAAAATTATAAATAAATTCACAAGAAACATTTACAGCATAGGCTGGGGTCGGTGCGATACCATAGCTTAGTTTTTTCCAAGCTGGAAGTGGATATATAGCATTTCTGATAAAAACATCAAAGTATACATTTTTTTTTAAATTAAAAAAAGAAGGTTTGAGCAAATCTTATAATAAGCAACGATTTTGTAGTAGGCAAAATCAACCAAAAAAGATTATTCATAGTTTATATGTGAGATATTTATTCTCAACTAGTGAATTGAGGATTACTTTTTGAATCAGGAAGTAATTATTTTTAAATACAATAGGTTAACTAGAATGTCATCAGATATACTGGAAGTTTCATATTCCTTTTCCATTACTTCCCCCAGGTTCGTGAGCCAACATAAAAAAGTCGGTCATTTTAAATACTTTTGCAGCAAATACGGTATGATCTTTTGTAAAGCCGATGAATTATGTTTATTCAAAATTATTTCAATGTCATGCTTAGTGGTTTAAAACAAACGATAACATAAATGACTAATTTTTTTTTAAATCAGTTCGATGTCATGCAGTTTAATGTGCTGCTGCACATCCAGGTCATGTTTACAAATCAAGTTCCGTAAACTGGGGGTGCTTTGATCAACATGAAATTTTTGCAGATTATCATCATTAACTAAGTCTGAAGTTAAAATATTTGAAAACTGTTTACTCCGTTTGAAAGCCTATAAATTGAGTTACAAATTAACTTAATTTGGTTTTTATTAGAAAATTTTTGATATTACTTAAAATATAATTTAAAAATCCTCAAATATCTGGTTTTCGAAGGCTCACAAACAAACATCTCTCCTGATGAAATTTATGCATTTAGGAGCAAATGGGTTGGTTCAGTTGAACGTTCAACTTTTTTCTTTGTTTGTGTTTAGTTAAAGTGTTATTTTTATGCTCATGTGGTCATAATTTTTGGATATTGAAAAAAACGGGGATTTTCCGTGAGAAAGCCCGTATAGTAAAAATGGCTATAACCCTATTAAATGGTTAAATTTGAAGGAAAAAAAAAACATAGGAACAGTTCAAGGGCCTAGAGAAACGCATGAAAGCAAAATTTTATTTGTTTTTGAAGCCAAAAATAATTGTAAAATATTTATAGTTTTTACCCCTAGATGTATGCAGCAACATTGTCCATCTTTTGATTATAAATGTTTTTGAAAAAAAATCGTTAAAAAATAGTTTAGTCCTAACAAAAACTACTGTTATTAATGTATATGCCTTCTATGCTAAATGGCACCATAACAATGATTTTGAAGATGTTGAGCCACGTAAAAACCATAGTGATCAAAGTTACCCCGAAACTCGAAATCTGATTTTATAACAAACAGTTAATTATAACCATCAATGTCGTTTGAATTAACTGCAAACAATGATCATGTTTTATACTCCTTAGCTCAGCAAGTGTTTTAAAAATTTAAGGTTGGGTAAATGAGCCTAATATAGCAATATTTTGTTAGAGGTTTTCAGATTTGATATTATTACGCTGAATCTTTAATACTTAGATATACAATTTATTGGTTACTGAGATCCAAATTTTTTTTTCTGAACTCTGTATTGGTCTGAAATAATCATTTTAAGCCTTAATTTACGAAAAATATCATATTTTGAAAAGTGTGTCGGTGTTACTAATTTGGCACTTATTGTTGCTAATGTTAGCATTTGAGGAAAAATGTATCAGTGTACCCAATATTACACTATTTGTTCCTGATTTTGAATATGGGTCTGTTTTTTAATACTTTAATGAGAAAAATCTCAAAACTCACCTTTTTATAAATTTTACAACGTTTTTGGGAGATGAATTGAGAAATAAAGACTATTTAAATCCTACACTATATTCCTTTACGCTAGTTTTGAATAAATACATTTATTATATTTTAAAAGTAGAAAATTTATTGTAATGGATACAAATAAGAAAAGTCAAACAGAGCATCATACAACAGCATGGTTCGATGCAACATTTGTGTACCACAACACTTATTTAACTTTTATTTTAATATAATGTAATAAAATTATCATTTAATGGTAACAAAACGATGATACCATAGTTTCTCACATCGTGAGAGAGTTTTATGAAGTTTTTAAATCGTATAGGAAATTCGAAAAATTGAAATTTTTACATTTTTTGATGCCGTTAAAGAATGTTACACAAAGAGAAGGATTGACTAAGTGATAGTACTTACAAACTTTATATGGATCTTATTATCCTACATCAAGACTGATGGTGTATGAATATTTTTCGGACAATCATTTGATTTTTTGAAATAAATATTTTTAAAATTCCGTTGCCAGTCTGAGCTAAAATGCATCGACATGCAAAAAAAGAATTCAACGTTTAAATCTTGTTTCCATATGCTAGAATAAGCTTGCCAGATTGCCCGGTTTTATCCGGGTTTGCCCGGATATTTGATGCAAAATTTCGAGAAAGTCCGGTCCGGCCCGGTTGCCCGGATATCGTGAAAAAAATCCGGATATTGCCCGGATTTTTTCACAATTTTCACAAAGAAACCAAAAAAAAATCAAAGTTTTAGAGTAAGTTTCAGCAAAATATGGACATTTTCAACGGTTGTTTAAAAAAATTTCGCTGATTTACTTTTATAAACCTTTAAATATTTAAATGTTCCAAAAAGTTTTTGGAAGTCTGCAATTAGATTAATAAAATATTAATTTAATTTTTTTTGCATTTTTTTTGCTTTTAAATATAATAACACCTAAATTTTGCCCGGTTATTGCCCGGTTATTGGATTTGAAAAATTGAAATCCATGCCCAGATTTTGCCAGGTTTTTTTGAAAAAATGCCCGGAATTGCTAGGCCCGGATGAGAGTGGAAAAAATTCTGGCAACCTTATGCTAGAATATGATGTAAAATTTTTGTAGTATTTTTTATTCCTAAATGCATCAGCACCCTTATGCTTTCTTTTTAAAAAAAAATCTTTGACAGGAAAAATATAAACATTAATTCAAACAAAATCCAAAATAACAGCAGATCGTGCTTTCTGCGTAACGACATCACAAATATGTCAATAGCTTTAACTATTCAAACTTTTTTTTTATTAAAAACAAAGGTTTTTGCAACTTTTCTTAGTAGGATGAAAATCGGATGTTTTGTAAATTTAAAAATAACTGGTGGAGCCAATCATTTTTCTGACTACGTTAATCTGATGTCCCATTAACCTTAAAATTTGTGATGTAAAAACGGTAGGATTATCAGTGGACATAAGGTTTTTAGAAGCCATTGAAGTTGAAAAGTGTTGCATGATGCCCCAAATGACGGTATACAACGTATTTTATTGAGATTTTTTTTTTAATTTTTCCTTTCGATTCTGTTCTCATTAAGAAGCTTTCTGTAATTTAATGGTTTCCTTCTCTGTCGCGAAAGGTGCGTTCCTTATAACCTGGCGAAAATATTTTTCAATATTTTTAGCTTTGAGATATACTGATGAAAAAAAAATCATGCTTTATTAGCTCAAAACAGTTTATTTTAACAGATCGTTGAAAATTATGTTAAAACACAATTCTATCAATTAAATTTATTTCAAATACATTCTATGACTTTGATATAGTTTGGAAAACTTTGACTATGTCCATAATAAGGAACACATTGGAAATAGTGTTCCTTATTGAGGACATATGACACATTCCACCGTGACGTGAAATCGCTTTTCCGGACTTTTCTGCACTGTTATCATTCTAGAAGTCAACCAATTTACTTGAAAATGAAAAAAAATTGTAGCAAACGGTCGCAAATTGAATTTCCTTCAAAATGAATATTATTTGGTCATTTTAAAATTTAAGTTGTTTTTGTTGTGATTAATTACTTTTGTGACGTGAATTCACGCTAGAATTACCCATTTCCGACTTTAGTACATACATCTTAGATTTCCTGTTCTCTCTGTGGAAATAGAATATTGGTGTCTTCGAATGAGTTGTAAAGAAAACAATTACCCACAATTTGATGTACGTATCTTTTCGATTGAACAACAACGAACGAAGTTATGCTTATTTGAAGTTGTGACGTGAATTCACTCAGTTCAAACAGAACAGGGTAGTTGACTGAATTCACGTCACGAATATAAAGTTATACCTGTGGTTATACTGAACCATTCTTTGGAGCCTTCAAATTTTATGTACACTTTCAAAAACGATATTCTGTTATTCTGACTTTTACAATAATTAATTTTCAGTATCTGCACCTAACTTTTTCCTTATTTTGATTAGCACTTAAATAGCAACATATTGAGGGATCATATGTTAAAATTACTACTGTCTTCATTTAAAGATTCACCAAAAAAAAAAAATTTTATTTTTTTTTCAATATTTTTGTATTTTTTTCAAAATAATGAACTTATTAAAAAAAATCAACTAAATTATGCTCGATTTGTTAAAATCCGGCCATCTGGAGGGTCAAAACAGCTTTCAGAGCACATTTTTCATATAAAGTTTAACAAAAAACATATTTTGTGACGTGAATTCACTCATTCGCGCTGTTGTAACTCAGCTGGATTCCAACCAATTTTTATAAATTTTAGAGTTTTAGAATCGTCTTATCATTTTCAAAGAAAATATTATTTTTTTATTTCAAAAAATGTCAGAGTTTTCTCGTAAAATTAAAAACTTCTCTTTTTTGTGACGTGAATTAACTCATTTGCGACTGTTTTTGTTCGCTTTTCAAACCAACTACATTGGATATAAACAAATTCTTTTTTCTACAAAATGAAGCCGTGTTTTTTGGCTTCTGAACATACTTAAAATATTTCCAAAAAAAAATCATCCATATATTAAAATTAATGATTTTGTAAAAGTTGTCAAAAACACCACTTTTTTCAACAAAAAAACAGATTTTCAAAATAATCTAAAACATGTGTAAAAAAACTTTTTTCTCTATTTTCCATTGGTTTTGTTTGATTTGAATTATCAAAATTATAGACAATTTTGAGATTTTTTGATACGCGAACGGATAAAAATCACTTTTGAGCGGTACAAGCGCGTGGAATGTGTCATATGCTTTTTTAGTTTATACACGAAAAACATGGTTCTAACATACTTATTACCTAAATCATGATAAAAAAAACAATCCGACGAAAAATTTCAACAAAATGTGTTGACAAATTCAGCTTTAATCTTCTATTTCTAAACAGGTGCTTTTTAAGAAATTTGCTAACAATACCATTCAATTTGGACATACTTTGAAACAATCCGGATTTTACGAAAAATCCTGTGAGTTAGAAAATTTATTTGTTTGTAAAAAAGTTCACATGATCCCTTACATTATTTTTTTTTGTGATAATTGTGATAAGTGAAAAATAACGTCAAGAACAGGCAAAATCGAACAGTATGTTAACATTAGGTACACATGCCAAATTAGGAACACTTACCCTATTACGAAAAAGCAACCACTACGAAAATATTAAAAAAAAAATGAAAAAAGTGATCAAAGTTCCCCAAGTTTATGATATCTGTTTTTTTTTCTGTTTTGTGTTCCAAACTTACTTTGATTGAATATAAAGTTTATGTTTTGGATCCAAAACTATCAAACTGCGACCGCCTTCAATTTGAATCCTAATGAAAATGCTCACATTGCTATTTTAATCTTGATTATAAAACTTAGCTTCGAGCTAAATCTGAATCTTTAATTTTGATTCCGAATCAGAATACTGCCTTTGGAACCTGAGTTCGAGATCAGAGTTCCAGGGAATAATTCTTACTAATTATGAACCCAAAAGTGAAATTTGGATCAGATTTCTCAACCAGAATCTCATATTTGTATTCTGAATTGTTGGTTTTTATTGTGAATTGTTTCTTCAGTTATTTATTCGAATTTCAACTTGTGAATCGGAAGGAGAATTGTGAATGATGAAACCTTTTCAGATTTTTAAATTCTGATTCACCATGAACTTTCCCTTAGATTCAATTCTGCATAAGAATCAAAAGTCAAAATTTCAAATCTTAAATATGGTTTGTAATTTTGAATGTTAACTCTTCCTATTCAGAAAGGATAAGTTTCGAACATAAAAGTTTGACATACAAAACTGAGATTCAAATCAGGTTTTTTTTTCATTGATGATCCAAACTGAAGTTTAGTAACAATAAACTGGATACAGAATTCGAATTCTTATCAAAGACAACGAATTTTTAATGATTTAAAGCAAATTTGAAACCAAAAAATCCTGGATTATTCTAGCCTCAGCTGTCCAGATATTTTTCCCAAGTAAACGAGGCGTGCAAATCCAGGATCTTTCTTAACACTAAACGTACCGGAGGCGGTCAAATGACGGTTTTTGAACTTTGAATGATGATTACGCCTTATATTATTTTTATTTCGCCAATCTAACGACAGGACTGGTTTTGTTTTCAAAATGCAAGTATTTTTGCGTTTTTAAAATTTTTCTAAATGTTGTGGTTTTCGAATAACGCATATGGTATACCTATTCATACCACGAGCGGTCAAATGACGGTTTACACTGTTTTCGCCAAAACTTTCTTGTTTCTCAACCGATTTCTTTGAAATTTATAGTTTTGAAAATCCTATAATGTGACTCAAATATATTTTTCAGACAATTTTCAGCTACAATCAACTATTTTAAAGTTATTTTAAGTCCAAGTAAATTTTTATGAAAAAACATGCTTCAGGAAAATTGCTATAAATCAAATATTTAATGCTCGAAAAAATTTTCACTTAGTGCCTGAGAAAGCTGAAGTTAGAAGCTATATGCTGCACATACAGAAATTTTAATCAAATTTTTTTAAGATCATGGCTACAAAAAATGTAAAAAAGTTGTGTAAAACCCGTACTTTTCAATCAATCAACCGCCAAAGCTGTTCCTGTTGCAGAAGAAAAATTTCAAAAAATGAATTGGAAAGTTGACGACATTTTGACATCTTTAGATTTTTGAAATACGAGATACATAATTCATGACGACTTTTCAAAGGTAGCTGTTTTTCGAAGTTTTCATCAATTCGTATTTCTTAGACAATTCCTACACCTAAATTCAACTTTTCACTGGATTTTGAGTACGTTAACGTAAGGTTCAGGCAATAAAACTATATACAAAAGAAAGCAAATTTCATACCAGTTCTAGTGATGTAACTGCATTGGCAGTGCAATGCTTGACAAAAATATGATAAATAAAACAGTGAAGTAGTTCCTGAATTTTGAAAAGTCAACACAAATTCTTGCTTGGCAGACGGGCGCAGTGGGTGGTAATATCTCAAAGCTATTTTGCACACGAAGACGGGTGAAAGGAAACGAAAAAACAAACGAGCATTCGCTCAAATTTTCTGGTTTTACTTTCAGAAATATATTTATTTTACTTTTGTCAAGCATCGCACCGCCAATGTAGTTACACCACTAGAACCGGTATGAAATTTTCTTTCTTTTGCATATAATTTTCATATATTTTTTGCCTAAACCTTACGATAACATACTCAAAATCCAGTGCAAAACTGAATATAAGTGTAGGAATTGTATCAAAAATCCGAATTGATGAAATGTTTGAAAAACAGCTACCTTTGAAAATTCGTCATAAATTATGTATTTCGTATTTTACAAAAATCTAGAGATGTCAAAATGTGACAAATTACGTCAACTTTCCAATACATTTTTTTTTAATTTTTCTACTATAACAGGAACGAACAGCTTTGCCGGTTGATTTGTTGAAAAGTACGGGTTTTACACAACTTTTTTACATTTTTTGTAGCCATGATCATAAAAAAAAATTGATAAGAATTTCTGCATGCGCAGCATATAGCTTCTAACTTCAGCATTCTCAGGCACTAAGTGAAATTTTTTTCGAGCACTAAATAACTGATTTATAGCAATTTTCCTGAGGCATGTTTTTTCATAAAAAAATTCTTGGACTTAAAATAACTTTAAAATATGTAATTCATTGTAACTGAAAATTGTCTGAAGAACATATTGGAGACACATTATAGGATTTTCAAAACTATAAATTTCAAAGAAATCGGTTGAGAAACAAGAAAGTTTTAGCGAAAACAGTGTAAACGTCATTTGACCGCTCGCGGTATGAATAGGTGTATACAAAGTGTCGGTATGTTTAGTGTTAAATATCCGCCTATATCAAAATTATTTTTAAAAAAATCATGATTGAAAACACTTGACTTTTGCTTTAAAAAATCTTTCACATTATTTTGATAAAATGTACTCAAAAAAAGTAGGTGCAAAATACATAATCTTATTGTCTTGAGTTATTTTTTTTTTTTTATTTTGCATATAAAGTGCAAAATTTCGGGTAAAATCTTGGCAATTTAGCAAGCTTAGTCAAATCTTATTTGAATTCGATATTCGGGACTCAATTTCAATCTACAATTTAGAATGTTTCAACTGTAGAAGAATTATTGACCAGGGATAATATTACAAGGTGTTGAGTCGAGATTGGAATCATTTAAGTCGTTCATCAAAATTTGATTTGGAATTTGGAATTTTTCGTGTAGGGAAGAACATTTTGCTTGGCATTTTTGGGCCCTCATGAGGGAGGGGGGTTTTGAATGTCATAGAAAATTTAAAAATCCAGCAATAGATGTACAAATTTTTACATTTTTCGATGCAGTAAAAAACTTTACCTAGTATAAAGGATTGGTATAATGATATCACCTATCGCGCTACAGCCTTCACATTGCTTGAATTATCCTATATCAACACTGTTGGTAAAAAATAGTTTTCGAACAATCACCAATTTAAAACAAATTCAAATTCAAATGAAAGATTTACTTTTTAAATATCGTTTCCATATGCTGTAATATGATTTTTTGCATTACGCGTTCAGTAATTTCAAAAATTTTTTTTGCATAAAAACATTAATTCTTATGATTTCACCTTGTAGAATTTTGTGTAGTATTTTTTACCCCTAAATTTATAGCACTCTTTTGTTTTTTCTTGAAAACATTTTTGGCAGAATAAATGTAGAATGTAATTCGAACAAAACTAAACATTACTGCAATTGGTGCTTTATGTGATATAACATCACAAATATGTATATCAAAAACTAAAAATTGATTTTTCATTGAAAACAAAGTTTTTCAATTTACCCCTTATTCATAGTATGGTTTAAATTGAATGTTTTTATAAATTTAGTAAAAAACTGATGAACCCAATTATTTTTCTGACTACGTCAATTTCAAGTCCCATCAAACTTGAAACTTTTAATGTGCAAGCGGTATGATGATCTGTGAACATTAAGTTTTAGGAAGCCATCGAAGTTGTAAAGTACTGCTTGATGCCCCAGTTGACGGTACATCTTTACAAACTCAATCCAAAATTTGCATCTATTTTGCGCACAGATTTTTGCCTTAACCCCCTTATGGATTTTTAAGGTTGAAAGTGCTATAGATAGAAAATATTTTCAGAAAATCAAAACGGGATATCTAAATTATACACCGTTTCCTATTTGATTGAAATTAAACTTTCTCCAACGTCAAAGGAATCGAACGATTAAATCAAGTTCTTTGAAAATGAGTGACATTATCACACTCTCTTCTTACAAATAACCAAATCTACTAGAAGACAACTATTTCCAGAAGCATGTTATGCGACCTGAAATGTTTATTTACAAAGTTTCAACGGGCCAATATTTATGTCGAACACCTGAAGTTGGAGTAGGTACTAGCTGTAACTACCGTCTCCATTCAATCCCTCCATTTGAACCGGCCTGGCAACCGGCGTGGTGTTTTATGGAATTTGGTTCGAAGTTTCCTTCAGCAGGGAAAAACTCGACGAAACGCAATCCCTTTAATAATAGCCTTTTACAGGACATGATTTACCGCGCTCAGCTCGGCGCTCGACTAACTTTACCAGCTTCAGATCCTAAAAGAAGGTTTGAATCGTAAAACTTCAGTAGCGACTGGGCTGTTGTCGTGCTCTTGTGGATCCGGAATCTCCGGGATTCAGACGCTGTAAATTGCTCCAGAGCTCGCTGTGAATTATGGTCATTTTCTCCGGGGTTAGAAAGTCAACTATAGTTTATTTAGCTTGGACCTGCTCATTTAAATAGGATGCTGAGCTGCAAAATTACAACCGGCAATCATTTTATGTGGTGATGGAATTGTGTTAAATAAAATAGATTTTTAAAAGAAGCTTATTTCTAGCAAAAACATCCAATCAACACTCGTTACTGAGATCATAAACTAAAAAAAAAAACACTGACTATATTTTCCTCAGATTTAATCACACATTGACGACAATGTCGGTTTTTTTTTCTTCATCGATTGACGGGAAATGATTCTGGTTGGACTTCCTTATCTAAGACATTCCTACACGTGTGGAAGTATACAATTCGAAGATTGACGAACGCGTTGAGCTGGCTGGTGGCTTCCACGAAATGCGTTCGATTCTGTTGAAAGAATGAAGAACAACGAAGAAAAAACTTACTTACTAACTACCATTGAACAACTGATGATGTCCAAGAAACTTTTGCACACCCCTTATTCCGATTGTTGTACTGTGGGTCAGAGATGGCTTCATTGAAACCGAATGTAGTTTTTCTGAAAATGGATTAGAATAAAACTTTTGTAACATTGTATATCAAATCTTCATCCAGTAACACATGGTTATAACCAATAAACCTACTTTTTGGAGACAGACACTCAAATTATTCAAACACAAAAAACACAAAAAATGTTTTAAGAAAAAATAAATAGCTATATACTTATTTCGTAAACCGATTTCCCAATTTTAAGATTTTTTTATCAGCATTCATTTTTACAAATCATAGGGTTTTCGTGTAAACAGAAGTTTTTTCACATTTTATTTTAAAAAAAATCTCCAAGCGACGATTCTCATGAGGACAAACTCGTCCATGCAATAAAGTCCTATTGCTTATGTCAATTCAAGATCACAAAGTTAACTTTATGCTCTAGAATGCATTTTGAAATAAGCAAATGTTGGTGTGAAAACGAATAAAATAGTATATTTCCTCTGTTTATTCTTCGAGAAAAGTGTCTCTTTTTTTCTATATACAGTTGCGTTCAAAAAAGAATGAAATCGCGTGAAGCTGCGCACTCACTTCCAACTTCGACAAGCTGTCATTTCTCTCTCGGTTGATATTTTTTCATGAAATTTTCACACAATCTAGTTCAACTATCCAACTAACGTTCTGCAAAATTTGAAGAATTTACAATGCCTGGTAACAAAGATACGGCTATTCCCGTAAAAAAGGGAAATTTGAAGTTGCTTCACTAAATTTGCTGTATCTTGTACAGTTTTCATTGAAAAATTTTGAAAATTGGTCAAAAGATGTAAAAATGTTTGATCTAGTACCAGGCCAAGTTTCGTCGAAATCGATTTACGTGATCAAAAATTGTGCCTGTTAGAAAATAAGGTTCATTATCGCCCAACGAACGATTTCATTCTTTTTTGGACGGATGTTTGTACAGAAAACATCTTCATCAATGTTTTCTTGGTTTTTTCTTACACAAAATAAAAATTTATCACACGGAATGTTGTAAATTGATAGAAACTTCATTTGTGCTTTATTTAGGAATAGAAGGTGTGTCAACAGAGTTCAAAATAAGAAGAACAGTGTTTCAGAAATGACCTGCTAAATAAACTGATAAACAATTTTGATACACAATTAAAACGAGTACCGTCAAACGGGGTAACATGCAAAAGCAGGGTTAGATGCAACATTTGTATACCACAACACTCATTCAATTTTTATTTCAATATAATGTAATAAAGTTATCATTGAATGATAACAAATTGATGATGAGATAGTTTTAAACATCCTGAAAGAGTTTTTAAAAGTTTATGATTCTCATAAAAAAATTAAAAAATCGAGCAATACATGTACAAATTTTTGCATTTTTCGATGCCGTAAAAAACTTTACCCAGTATGACGGATTGGCTCAATGATATCACCTACAAACTTTATATTGCTTTCATTATCCTATACCAACACTGTTGGAGTAAAAATATTTTCCGAACAATCACCAATTTTTTTTAAATAAATATTTTTATAATTCACTTACCAGTCTGGGCAAAAGGCAACAAAATGAAAATCAGAACTAAACCTAATAAATCTCGTTTCAATATGCTGGGATATGATTATCTTGCATCATGTGTTTGTATACATTCAAATTTCATCCATCCTTAGATTTATTTTCAAGATTTAAGCTAACAGAATACTTGTAGAATTTTTAACCCCTAAATGTATGCAGCAAATTTACACTTTTTCCATAAAAACATTTTTTGATAGAAATATGTAGAATTTAATTCGAACATAACAAAAAAAATTACTGCAATTGGTGCCTTATGCGTTATGACATCACAAATATATCAAAAACTATAAATTTTCAAACGTTTTCATTTGATTTTTCATTAATAACAGAGTTTGTTGCAACTTACCCCATTTTCTTAGAAGAGTGGAAATCGTATGTTTCTGAAAATTTAAAAATAACTGGTAAAACCAATAATTTTTCAGACTACGTATATTCGGTGTCCCATCAACCTTAAAACTTTTGATGTACAAGAGGAATGATTATCTCTAGGCATTAAGATTTTAGAAGCCATTGAAGTTGAAAATTGTTGCATGTTGCCCCAGTTGACGGTATTATATTTGCTCTTGTGTTTAAGTACCAGCTCTGTTGGAACAATTTTTATTTCTAAACGAAGCAAGAATGAAGTTCCCAACAATTTATAAGATTCTTTGTGATAAATTTTTATTTTGTTAAAGAGAAAACCAAGAAAACATTGATAAAGATGTTTTCTATACAAACATCCGTCCAAAAAAGAATGAAATCGTTCGTTGGGCGATAATAAACCTCAGTTTCAACCCGGCACAATTTTTGATCACGTAAATCGATTTCGACGAAACTTGGCCTGGTACTAGATCAAACATTTTTACATCTTTTGACCAATTTTCAAGATTTTTCAATGAAAACTGTACAAGATACAGCAAATTTAGTGAAGCAACTTCAAATTTCCCTTTTTTACGGGAATAGCCGTATCTTTGTTACCAGGCATTGTAAATTCTTCAAATTTTGCAGAACGTTAGTTGGATAGTTGAACTAGATTGTGTGAAAATTTCATGAAAAAATATCAACCGAGAGAGAAATGACAGCTTGTCGAAGTTGGAAGTGAGTGCGCAGCTTCACGCGATTTCATTCTTTTTTGAACGCAACTGTATCTACTGCAGGGCCGGATTAAGCCATCGGAGGGCCCGGGTCACTTTTTCTCAGGAGCCCCTATAATTCGATTGTTTTTTTTTCAAATGCTATCCCAGAAAATACAAAACCTTTTAAACGTTTAAAAAAACTGGAGATAAGTTCAGTATACTATCTTCAAAAAGCCATGTTGTCTGCGTAGAAAATAGTTTCTGGTGTCTTCAAAAAAAATTGTTAATCAATCACGTGCAAACATTGCGGAAGAGTTTAGAAATTTCTGAGAAATGAAAATTCTGATTTATGCTGCAAATTGCAAAATTTAATTCTCATTTTTTTAAAACCCTTATCACCAACTAAAATTCTCTAATTTTAAAAAATTACCGGCTTAATATTTTGATGATTTTCATGTCATCATTGATTGTTTGGTTTTTGCTTATTCGAGAAATATTTACCTAGTGACAATTAGGAAGTATCATGAAGATTTGAATAGAGAAAATTTAAAAAAAACAAGATAATTGAATCCACATTTCATAGAGATACAGATATAAGAGTTTAAGAATTCAAAACTTTAAATCACGTTATATTCAGAACCAAAATTCAGTGTCTCAAATCTAAATCATAATTTCTAATCAAGTTTTGAGAAACAAAAAATGAATTTATTTTAAAAAACGAGATACAAAGTTACAATCAGAGCAAAAGCAGAAATTGCACAAAATGTGAATTTCAGTTCTATGTCTTTGAAACACAAAAAAAATCTTTTCTCGAGATGTTTTTGAATATGATATTCATCAGATAATTTTTTTTATCAAATTGTTATTCTAAATGTGATGAAAGCTTCATTCGATGCCCTCAAAGCCAAAGAGGTATTTGTGCAAAAATGGTCGGTTGAAAAAAAAGAATGAAGAATAAATGTTTAGAAGACAGAATCACTTATCATTGAAAAAAATCAGATAAGGAATCCAAATGAGTTGAGTACCTTAAACAAAGATCCTGAATTTTCAAAATTCAGTAAATTATGAAACTGAACTTCAGTAACTGAAGAAACAACACAAGACTTGGAAATCCCAATGAATTGAAACTGAAAAAAAAAATGATTTAGATCATAGAAATATTCATATTGAGAAAATCACTCAATGACACTAGCAACTCAACTATCAGATCGTTTGTATGATAACTTGAGAATTGTTATTTGGAAAAGGATACTCTGTATTCAGGATATTCACTTCAGTAGATTAAAACTTAGGTTAAATCAGTTGAAAATGTTTCAATACAAATTCCAAGTCTAAGACAGAATTGGGATGGAAATTCAATAGAGAGACCCTGTACTGTCGATTGGTCCAATTTAAGCATCTACCGTATTTTTTCAATGATTTTACTTTCAAAAATAGGAAGGGAAAAGGGTTTAGAATTTTAAAATGCTATGAAAATTTCAATAATAAATGATTAGAAGGTGAAAAGCTATTATAAAACGCGCCATTAACCCGGATACTGACCGGATAAAATTCTGAAATGTTTATCATAAAGCGAAATTAGCTGCTATTTAAGTGCAGTAAACCATAACTTGGATATTAAACGTAACAACAAACATTATTGTTGTGCAAGACGTTTGAATGTAGTCAAAATGAGAAGATTTTTTTCTTTATTTTACCTGTTCTGTACAGAATATTGTAACTGATGTTTCGATAAAAAATGAAAATGTTAGCTATTTTGCCTCATATTTTTTTTTCGAATTCGGTTTTGTCCAGAAGATTTTGATATTCTCAGCTCGTAAAATATGGGAGAGCTTTTTCATTGCTTACTTTAGGGACCCCCTTAACTTTTTTTAGACAAAAACTAATCAAGATTTAATTCACGGGGCCCCTTTAGTTTTTATATTTCAAGTTTTTATTCCGATTATTAGTTTTGTTTTGTTCTCATGGATTTGTAGTATGATTAAAGTAAGTTAAAACACTTTTTCCCTCGGGGGCCCGGGGCAATTGCCCATTTTACCCAATTGTTGACAAAAATTTCGGGTAATATCCGGGAAAATTTTGTTCAAACACTATTCTACAAAAAAAAAAGAAAAAAATGGGAAAAAATCATCAAAACTCATCAAAGATTTAAAATTGTATTAAAGGCTTCCAAAAAACCTTTCATTTTAAACTTGCTCAACAAATTTCGATTTGAAGGCATAAAAAAAATTTTTTGTTTTGTTTAATTTTCAAATAAAGTTAAAAAAAACCCGAGTAAAGTACGAGCTTTTTCAATGAAATCCGGGCAAACGGGCCAAGCCGGACTGTTTCCAAATTTTCTAATAAATATTCGGGCCAACCCGGTAAAAACCACGGAATCTGGAAACTTTAGTTTGGTATGGTAACTGTAGTCAACAATTCGGAATTCGATTCCCCATGTTCCGAAGTAAACAAATTCGATGGAACAATAATTTTTCCGTCCATTTGCTCAATTGCTCTAATATAAATTGTTGTATTTTTTTCAACCACAAACGCCTGTTTTTGTTGTTTTGACGACAACATTGCCGTATTGGTAAAATTTTCCCAAAATTTAAGAATAAAAAAACGCAATGACAGCAGTAAGCAACCATTTGAACCAACGGACCAGTTTAAATTCAATTTTTTTTTTCGAAGGGCCACACATACTATAACGCTCTTTAAAAATTTGCCGATCTGAGAACATACGAAAGTGATTTTTCTAAAATTACAAATTTTTGGAGAAAAAATAAAAAAAGGAAACATAAAAACAAACCTTCAGCATCGTTTATCAAGTTATGTTTATCACTAAATCAAAGTCAGTTTCGATGGTCTGTCATTTTAACGTTGGACGTTGAATCTTTGTTAAAAAAAAATTAATCAAAATTTCAGTTTTCTTTGCGTGTTTCTAAGAAGTTTATCCAGAGATCATGTTTGCTCTTAAACTCCTGATTATTTCCTACAAACAATGATTAAGATATTTTTTTCATGAAGTTGCGTGTAAGATGTTGAGCAAAGTTATCAAAATTCGAAAAAAAATTAAAAATTTCATCAGGAATCTAGGTTTGAGTAAACAATCTTGTTAATGATTTTCAGATATAGAATGATTTTCTTCACTGAATTTTTAAACCCCTAGGAAAAGCTTAGGGACATCACTACGTGATACCATCAATTTGGAGGGACATCAAATTGATTAAGTCAGAAAAATTATTGGTTTACCAGTTATTTTGAATTTTACAATCAATCCGTCAAACTGGGTGAAGTTTTATAGGGCATCAAAAAAAGTTAAAATTTGTCCATCTGTTTCTCGATTTTTTTAATTTTCTATGAGAATCAAAAACTATAAAAAACTATCTCACGATGTAAAAAACTATGTGACAATAATTTTTTTGTCATTAAATTAAAACTTTATTACATTATAGTAAAATAAAAATTGCATAAGTGTTGTGGTACACAAATGTTGCATCTAATCCTGCTGTTGCATGATGCCCCGTTTCACGGTATTTTGTTTCAGCTGAATATGGTATCATTGAAACTCATGTATGAATTCTCAAAAAATGTTGGCTTCCAATTCTGAATATCCGGACGAGACACACCTGAGGATCAACTAAAACCCATTGGAAGTTGGACCAAGAAAAACAAAATCCCAACTTAAAAACTGTAGATTTGAAAAGCTGAACTATAAAATCCAGAAATAAAATAACCTTTTAAAAACATAAGCTGTCAAAAACTATTAAATTTTTATATCATTTATTAATAGTTTTTATTAGACCAAGCCCACCGGGCGTTCCTATTTCAGTCGGTATTTTAGATGGTTTAATTGGTTGCCTTTTTATCTACTTACTGATTTTCGCACCCTTTGTAGTCATTCAGGTTGGTATTTTTGTTTGTTTATTTTCTCAGACCAAGCCCACCAATGGTTGCTAAACCTCGAATCGAGTACATTTAGCAACATATCTATCAACCCATCTTCGCATCAACAGTCGCTAACTTGGTGCGAGAAATAGCATTCGAGCAGTAGGTTGTTACTGGATGCGTTTATGTAGCAACCCGGTAGCAACACAACCGGCCATCGCTATGAGAAAATAAACAAACAAAAATACCAACTTGAATGGCTACAAAGGGTGCGAAAATCAGTAAGTAGATAAAAAGGAAACCAATTAAACCATCTAAAATACCGACCGAAATAGGAACGCCCGGTGGGCTTGGTCTCATAGCGATGACCGGTTGTGTTGCTACCGGGTTGCTACATAAACGCATCCAGTAACAACCTACTGCTCGAATGCTATTTCTCGCATCAAGTTAGTGACTGTTGGTGCGAAGATGGGTTGATAGATGTGTTGCTAAATGTACTCGATTCGAGGTTTAGCAACCATTGGTGAGCTTGGTCTTATGTTTAAAAAGCGGTTGGCTCAAAACGAGTTATTTAGAGATTAGTTCAAGTATTTTTGGTGTATTAAGGAAAACAAAATATTGGGATAGAAATTTCTTACGCATATTTTTGAAAACATTAAATATTTTTTTAATAAGAATTGCTGTTTTCGTAGTGTAAAGGTTTAATTCCTATAAAAAAGGAAAAAAAATAGGTGTAAAGACTCAATTGGTTGCCTTTTCAAGCATTTGAAAATCGCAATTTTATCTTTGCCAGAAGAGAAAAAAAATCAACTGCATGTGGTCATCAGTAGTTTTCCTTTTTCATAATTTTTAGCTGACTTGCTACCATTGATCGATTTTTGAATTGGAAGGCTTCAAGAGAAATCGAATAAAATGAATGATTTATGACGATAGTATTGCACATAATACCTTCAAAAGAACACAATGAATGTTAAATTTCTTTAAAATGTCACCAATCTTAATGATTGTGAGATAAATGCAAATGAATACACGTGAAGTAAATTTTCGAACAAGCCACAGACATATTCATGATTTCCATTTCAGTATTGACAAGCTTTTATTTCATAACTAATAAATTATGTAAAAATTATTCAATTTAAGCAATCCGCACAAACAGGCCGCGAAGCTTCGCTCATCCCTACTAAAAGTCATTTGGCCCCAAAATTAAAATTTCGATTTTTCTGATTTCCATTTGTCTCTATAATGACTTTTGAAGGTCAAAACCTAAAACTTTGAGCACCCCCAAATAAAGTCAGATTTTACACAGGGCAGTTCTTTGGGCCAATCTACGAAAATGGTTATGGTCGATTATCGAAATTCTATCATGACATTTTTTTAACACATTCATTGCCAGCCTACTGTATGTATGTACATAAGGGTGGTAATGGATGTATGGAAAAATTTCATAAATGAATTTTCAAAACCGACTATTTAGATTTTGTAGATTGGCCCAAACAACTGACCTGTGCAAAATTTCAGCACAATCGGACTTGATTTAAGTGTACCTTAAAGCGTTTATTTTTTTTTCGGAAAAATTTAATTTTTTTATATTGATACCAAGTAACTTCAAAGTTCATCAAACGTAAAGATCTGCTCTTTTCTCGAAAAAAAAAAAAAATGGGCAAAACTCGACTCTCATGGACTGATTTTTTGAAAAAAGTCCCAGAAAGTCAATTTTGAATATCTTTTTATTTTTATATACTTACCGCCAGAACTCGACAATTCAAACATTTCTGAATCATTAGGCTTGATAATAAAAATTTCGATTTTCCAAATTTCTTTCGGTCCCCCCTTTGGTGATTTCTGAAATTTTCAGGTCGATTTTTTACAAAAAAAAAATGTTTCGTGATAACACCAGACGACGTATCGATCCTTTTAAATTCATTTGACATGAGAATTAAAATTTCGTCTTTTTCCGATTTCTTTGCTCCCCTTTTTAGTGACCTTTGCAATTCAAAAATTCAGAATTATAAGCGCTTTGACGCACCCCGAAATAAAGTTCAGTTGAGCTGAAATTTATCGTTTATCGTCAGTTTATCGGACCAATCTATGCAATTGTAGTGAATTTCTTTCTTAAAAACATTCCATATTTAGATTTTACCATTTTCCGCTTAAAACTAAACACTTTTCAGGGCTAACAAAATCTCCAGAAAAAACACACGTATTCGTCATCAAAATCGAATCTAGAATGAGTTGTAACCTCTCGCACAAGTTTATTTGGACTTGACCTCTCGCAAGCCATCTTTTAATGAACTTAGTTGTGAACTCTAACACAAATTAATTTGGACTTGACCTCTTGCAAGCCTAAAGGACGACTTTAACTGAGTTGTGACCTCTCGCACAACTTTATAAGGACTTGACTTCTCGCAAGCCAACTTTTAAAAATAATGAGTTGTGACCTCTAGCACAACTTTATTTGGACTTGACCTCTCGCAAGCCATCTTTTAATTAACTGAGTTGTGACATCTTGCACAAGTTTATTTGGACTTGACCTTTTGCAAGCCATCTTTGAATAGAATGAGTTGTGACCTATCGCACAATATCATTTGGACTTGACCTCTCGCAAGCCATCTCCAAATAGAATGAGTTGTGACCTCTTGCACAACTTTATTTATTTTTATTTTTATTTACATAGTATTCCGTCTCACGACATAACTTGACGAACATAATTCCTAAAATTCACTCGGTTCATAGCAAACGTTCTTGCACAACTTTATTGCACTTGAACTCTCGCAAGCCATCTTTTAATAGAATAAGTTGTGATCTCTCGCACAACTTTATCAGCACTTGACCTCTTGCAAGCCATCTTTGAATAGAATGAGTTGTGACCTATCGCACAAGTTTATTTGGAATTGACCCCTCGCAAGCCATCTCCAAATAGAATGAGTTGTGACCTCTCGGACAACTTTATTATGACTTGACCTCTCGCAAGTCATCTTTTAAAATAGTGAGTTGAGACCTCTAGCACAACTTTATTTGGACTTGACCTCTCGCTAGCTATCTTTTAATAAACAAAGTTGCGACCTCTAGCAGATCTGTATAAGGACTTGACCTCTCGCAAGCCGTCTTTTGATAAAATGCATTGTAACCTCACGCACAAGTTGATATGGACTTAAACTCTCGCATGCCATTTTTTAAATCTACTGAGTTGTGAATGTGGTGTTATTTTTTCAACTTATGTTATCTTTATTTATTTATTTATTTATTTATTTATTTGGATCTTAGGCGCTAGCCTTTTATCTGAGTTAAAACTCAAATTAACACTCACTTCTTATTTTAATTTGTTGTAAAACATCTTCTAACACTAGTTTTAATTTGGTCTCTGGACATGCTCAAGTTGATATCTTCGACATATGCGTTGTAGAGTGCCATCATTCTATACATAGGTTCGTTTCGCGCGTAGTTCTGGATCCTATTTGTAAGCTGAAATGGCCTTACGCTGCGCAAACAGCTGCGTCCTTCGTTGGGCGATATCTGGGAAAGCATATACGGCGAATAATACCTTCCACTTGCTAAATCCTTCAGAAACAATACATCGATTGATTTTCTACGATTTTCGAGCGTGCACAAAGCACGGTAATCCGGCATTGTCTCTTGCCATCCAAGGTTTCTCAGTGCGTATTTGAGGAATTTCTTTTGGACTCTTTCTAATCTTTTAATGTGGACGTTGTAATACGGTTGCCAAACAATACTTGCGTACTCAATAGTTGTACGAACTAAACCAACATAGATTTTCACGATAGTATATGGGTCATTCAACTCATGACAAATTCTGCTGATCATTCCAAACATAGAGTTTGCTTTGGCTACCACTTGTTCTATATGTTTCGTGAAATTTAGTTCTTTGTCCAATTCGACTCCTAGATCCTTTACCGATGTCTTCCTAGTAATTATCAAGCTGTTTTCCAAGCGATACTCGTACATAATGTTCGTTATTTTGCGAGAAAATGATATAACGTTGCACTTGGATACGTTAATTTTCAGTCCATGGCTTTTACAATATTCTGAAAATCGGTATAGCGCATTTTGCAAAATTAAGCAATCCTTCGGAGAACGATCGGGAAGGAATATTTTAAGATCATCTGCATATATCAGCACAAACACGTCCTGTAGAACCTCGGGAAACTCATTCATAACAGTGATGAAAAGAAGGGGTCCCAAGTGACTCCTTTGTGGTACACCACTGTTAGTCAAGAAAGTACCGGATCTGACGTTTCCTAACTTCACATATTGACCTCTTTGAACGAGGTATGAACGTATCCATTTGAGACAGGTACCACCATTTCCATTTTTACAGAGCACGGAAAGTAAAGCGTTGATTTCGATCACATCAAATGCTTTCGACATGTCTGTGTATATAGCGTCAACCTGTAGTCCTTGCATCATCCATTTTGAAGTTCTTGAGACAAACTCTCCAAGATTTGTCACGGTCGATCGTCTTCTCAAAAAACCATGTTATACGTCGGATATTCTTCTTTCCAACCATGGGTACATATGGTCGTAGACAATGCTCTCAAAAAGCTTGGGTATGGCAGAAAGAATAGCGACTCCACGATAATTTTCAACAGGAAGCTAAGAAACAGATTTATGTATCGGTATAATATGGGAAATCTTCCAAATCTTCGGAAAAATTCCTTCGTTAATAGAATCCAAGAAAAGGCGATGCAAGGGTGCTTCAAGCCCACCAACGCACTTTTTTAGGAGTGAGTTAGTTAAACCGTCAGGACCGCTGCCTTTAGCTTCGTCAAGCATTAAAATTTTCCTTCTGACGTCTGTTATCGATATTGCCAGCTCGGGAATAACATTCACCGGAAGCTCATACTCGAGATCTGTTCCAGTAGAATTCGAGCAGTATACGCTTTGAAAAGATTTTGCAAAAAGTTCAGAAGCCTCTTCTAAATTGTTTGCATTTTTAGAGCAGTACGAAACATTTTTCGGTATTAAATTAGACTTTCGTTTGGAAGTACAATACTTCCAGAATCGTTTCGGTTCAGTTTGAATATTTCGTTGAAGATTTACAAAGTACAAACATCGCTGGGCTCAATGCAGGCTTTTAAATGCATTCAATTGTCTCTCAATTGTCTCAATAATTGCGGAAACCACGTAAAAATCGTGCTTATTCCCAAAAACCGCATTAAAAATGACATATTAAAAACTGTGTAATGAAAACCGCGTAAAAATATCTTCCGTATATATAGCTAGTAAGAGCTTCCACTTCATAATTAAGTTACAGGGAATAATCAATCTAACTAAATCGTTTAATCAAATCTAGTTGATAATTAAAATTTAACGAAATTCGGGCGTTTTTTTTTAATTTAAGTCTTATTCAGTTTGGAATGTTTATAGATCTGTTGAAAGTGGTAGGTGTTTGTTTTCATAATTAATCTCTCTTACTATCACAAGTTGCTTGTGTTCCAAAGGTGATGAAAAATTTCTTAGATGGTTCAAATTTTATATTGATTGTGTTTTTAATATATAAAAATTGTTTGTCGACTTTTATATGCAGTTTTCCATAGCTTTTTTCTCTTCTATCTGTTTAGCCCACAGTACCGCACCAGAACCATCATTCACATTATTGGCCCCGAATGTGCGTCGCGAGATCGCCAATTTGACAGACGAACGGACGCACGGCTTTTTCGAGCGGCCTCCATCAAGGCAATTCTTTCACCAGAAATTCGATGGCGGTGGCATGTCACGGATTGTAGCTATGAAGCTTTAGGAAGGTACCTGACGATACCCGATGGTGTGGCCTGGTGCTGATTTTTTTCCCCTTACATTTTACTTTTATTTTGTCGAAACGAATTAATATTCATCCGGCGAGCTAAGCCAAGGCAACGCGTGAGACGAATCTGATTTGGTCTGGAACCGAAAGATTCCCATCTATTCCTGTGCCGGGGCTTTGTTTCCATTGATGGACTTTGCTTCGTAGTTAGATCTTGGCGGGTCTGCCATTCGCGAAGGTGTGAGCGGCCGTAAGCAGAAGGTGTTAAGAGCCATAAAATAAGTTTCCAGTCGCTTTGTCGAGCCGGGGAAATTACTTCCCAGAACTCTGTGTTGCACCCTTGCAAATACTTGTGCTTAAACCGAGCCAAAGCGATGTCTTTTGGCCAAGGAAGACCTACCTTTTGTGGTTCAAGAACATCTTTTGCGCTGGCCCTGATTGGATCGTGCGGATTTTGACCCTCTCTTCCTTTGGGGACTGACACAACCGGATAGAAACTTTGTAGGTAGCAGAATCGATTGCCAATGTCATCCGGTGTCGATGACGACTGCCGGATGAAAGTTCCGATACTTCGATCGTTACGGGTTGTGTATTGCCAATGTGGTTAATATTAAAATGTTAATTTCCAAAAGTGTTAGTCACAAGATTTGAGATTTATTTATTAGGATGTGATTGATTCGGAATTTCAAACTAAAAATAATTTTCACTTTATCATACCTGTGGTGTAAATTTTAGCCATACGTAATTTCATGTGAATTTAAAGTGACTGTCAAGTGAAAATTTCCTTAAGTGAGCGGTCAAGTGAATCAAAAGTGATAAAGCAAGTGGATTGCAAGTATACATTCAGATCATCAAATTTATCTGTTTTAAGCGATTCCTGTGATATTTCATCAAGATTCGATCAGACAAGAAGGCATTTTATTTGTGTGTGTTGTGTTTATTTTAATTAATTTCAATCATTCAGACATTAAGAATTATGTAAATTTATTTTTTCGGCATATCGGTGAAAGTAGTTCTGAAATTGATAAAGATGGATAGAGGAGTGAGAAGAAGATTTACAGATGTTGAAAAGAGCGAAAGAGCATTTTTTTGCGAGTTAATAAGTTTCCTCGCAAAAAATGCTCTTTCGCTCTTTTCAACATCTGTAAATCTTCTTCTCACTTCTCTATCCATCTTTATCAATTTCAGAACTACTATCACCGATATTCCGAAAAAATAAATTTACAAAAATTATTAACGGTGGTTAACCCTTCGTTTCATGATTTTTTATTTTTCCTTAAAAATCAGTTTAAACAGTTAAAAATGATGAGTACATCAAGAAAAAAAATTAAAATAAAATACGATTTTTCCATTTTTCCATACATTAATTGTTGCAAATTTGTAACTTTATGAAACGAAGGGTTAACTTATCTTAAAAAAAAAGACATTAAGAATTAAAAATAAATATTTTCATCTATTTGTTTTCTTCCACATGTCTTACCTATAAAAAATGTTCCGATTTCATGAAGTAATGATCGTCGCGAAAAAAGTCTCCGGATTCAAATTTGTAACAGAATCAGACAAAATACAAATAAAATGGAAAGCATTCAACCATTTATTGATGTTTATAATAACTTACAACTGACAACAAAGGTTGCAATGCTCACCAAGTTAATTGTTGATTTCCCACGAAAATTGAAACTTTTTCCTATCTTCAGTTCTTGTTCTTTTTGTTTTTACTTCGATTATAGTCGTTTAAACATTTTTATGTCATTCGCTAGTTATATCAACGATTAAGTTGGCGGAAAGTCATTTAAAAACTTATCCGGTACAACTGTGATCGATGTTTACTCTTGGGCTCGAACTCACGAACATTGGCTCAGGAAGAAACTGACTTGCCAACTGAGCTATATCACAAGCCTTTCAGTTCGGGTTCCTTTATTGCTGAATCGATGCTAGTTCTTGATGACATTGTCAACGAGCGCTGAAAAAATATCTTTGTTTTAAATCCAATAAATTACTTTTTTGCTCGATTTGCATGCTCCGTTGAGATGAGTGGAAATCAAAATAAAAACAATGATTTTCAGTGCAGTTGATAGCCGATAGAATTTCAAATTCAAGTCACTTAAAATTCAAGTGATGAGTGGGTAAATAATTGACTGTTCACTTAAAACTTAGGTGAGGGAGGACAAGTGAAATGTACATGAGCCACTTGAAAGGAAGAAATTCACTTGTCCCTTACTTCTAAGTGATTTTTCAGGTGTATTTTAAGTGTGAATTTGTGTTCAGTTCAAAACATCGGGTATTTTTATTGGTTACAGGACTTCTATGAACGTAAAACATGGTTGCAGAAATGTATTAGAATACTTTAAATTTGATTTAAAAATCGATTTAGTATTTGTTGAGAATTTGATGCTTTGGGGTAACATTGATCAGTCGCTATTTTGACGGTGTTAACGAGTTTTCTTGATCATAAAGGCTACAAAACACCTTCATTATATTTCAAAATGCTAGTTTATCAATAGCTTAGGCTGTTCGTAACGAACTCAAATGTTATAAATTTAATCATCAAGCTCTAGAAAATTGAACAGAACACTTTCGGTGGCTGAAAGATACTGAATTTGTAACTTTTGTTTCAGTTTATTCTAAGATATACAATGCTGAATTTCAGTGTTTCTTGATTTAGAATTCTCTGCGGTTAATAAAAATAACATCGCGTCCATAATGTTTTAAGGCCGAACAACAATTACAATCGAAAGATGGACAATGATGCTGCATAAATTAAGAGGCTAAACTTTTTAACATTATGTACAAAATTTTAACTACAAAAAATAAAATTTTGCTCCCATTCAATTCTCTAGGCCCTTGCCCTATTGCCCTGTAATTTTATTCCTTCTAACTTTACCATTTGATAGGGTTTTTAGTAGAGATAAACTGAATAGTCGATCGGCCGAATATTCGGCGCTGAATACCGCCAAAAAACCGTTAATCCGAATATTCGGCTCGCCGAATAGTTGAGCTAAGTATATCTAAAAATTTCTTTTAAATTACAAAATAACATAATTTTCAAATTTTTCAACTGATGTTGGATGAATTATAAAATATGCAAGAGTAATGAATGTTAAAAAAGCTACAAACTCATAAAATAAACTTATGGTTTCAGTAAATCATCTGAGATATATCCATGTTCACTGTAGATAGCTTTTTATTTTGATTATCTTGATCCAAAATTTTCTTGATATATCCAGATATTTTTAAAGTTTTCGGATTTTACCCGGGTTTATTCATATTATTAGCTCAATCAAATAAAAAAAAATTCAAATATCGTTTTGAAAATTTTAAGATTCTGTGTTACAAACGATTTTTTAAGAGTCAATTTGAAAATTATCATTAATTTTTGTTTAATCCACAGATACGATTTAAACACTTCTGCTGTGATTTAATGAAAAGTTTGAATTTCAACTAATCTCCAGGATTTCAAATTAAAATCGTCCAGACCCGGCTGTGTGGATACGAGTGGTAGAAAGTATGGTATGCTTTAGGTTAGAAATCATCGATCTTTTGAGCAACTATTGAGGGAGACATCCAGTTGAAATTAGACATACATCTTATTGGACATTAAATATGCTATTTCAAATAGCTTGGCACCTTTGTTGACATGTTTTGACCCAGATTTCACTGAAACCCAAGCTCTTTGGTGCTAAACGTCCTAGAAGCGACAAGTCATCTGATGTTTTTTCAGCTAATGGTGAAATTTTGAAAATCAAAAAGATCTCTTCTAAAAGAAGATCTTATGTACTATACATCTGATTGGATATAATTGACTTTAAAACATGAGGGACATTAAGATGGAAGGAAAAGAAGAAAAAAGAATTGATCGCTTTTGTAATTCTTTGGAAAACTAAACAGAACATTCGACCGAATATCCGGCTTTTGTTCTAGACTGGCTTACTCTTGGAAAATGTACCTTTTTTGAAATATCAAAAAATTAACTCAAAATACAACAACTTTACATTTACTGAGAAAAAAAAGTTGAAATTTAAACGCTTTGATTTCATCAGGAATAGTATTTGTTTGCAAGCTTTCCAAAAATAGACATTCCAAGATTTTTAAATTACATTTTTAATTACATTTAAAATTTTCAAAATCAAACCAAGTATTTCCCTATTTGAAACTCAACTTGAAGGTTTTTAAACGTAGAAAAAAATTGCGATATTTTTACATTAGACTTAGTTATTGATGAATATCTGAAAAAAAAACCATGTTGATCAAAACTAGAGATGTACCGATAGTGGTGCTCGGCGAATGGCCGAATACCGAATATTGACCTTTTCAACTATTCGGCCAAACGAATATTCGGCCGAATATTCGGTCGAATATTCTGTTGCCGTGCCTAAAATATCCAAATTTGAGTCCAACTACCGTAAGATGAAAAGATGGGAATAGAAATAGACCAGGAAAAATGATTATGATCACATGGGAGAACTATTCACTTCATTCCGATAGACATCGACACTCAACCAGTATAATATTCATACGCCAGGTTGGTCTCCTGTAGTAGAATGTTAATACATGGGCCCCGGAGAGGCGCAAGATGTGGGTTCAAGTCTCACCGGGAGACAAGGCGAATTTTTTTCGCATGTTTTTCAACATCAATTTTCCCTTATCTAGTCCCTGAAATTTCATCTAAGTTGGATTCATTTCTCTACAAAAAAAAAAAAAAAAAAAAAAAAAGTTTCGCTGACTGAATGTTTGAGTCAAGACCCATCTTTGGGTCACAGTTTAAAAAAATTCTGTTGAGTATTTAATAGAAATAATTCTATTCCAACTGCTAATTCTAGTAGAAATATTCTATTTATGCCATTTTAATGTCCCTTATGTTTTTAAGTCGATTATTTCCAACCAAATGTATCAGATCTTTTTTTAAGTAGCGGTCTCTTTGATTTTTAAAATGTCACCATTATTAGCTGAAAGTACATCAGATGACTTGGATTCCCGTGAAATCTGAGACAAAGCATGTCAAAACAGGTATAAAGCTATTTAAATTTGTTTTTTTTTACATCAAATTAGATGAATGTCTAATTTGTGCTAGATGTCATCAAAATAGTTGCCAATACGATGATCTTTAACCTTAAGCATATATACTTTCTACGACACGTATTCACACGACCAAGTCTGAACTATTTTTTGAAAAACATGTAAATAAAGGGAAACTCTTAACAGAAACAATTTCATCGAATTACAACAGCAGTGTTCAAATCGTATATAACGAATAAATATACTCTAAAAAATCGTATTGTAACAGAAAATTTAAAAAAATTCAAAGAGATATTTGATTTGTTTTGATTGAGTTATTAAAATTATTGTGTTTTGAAAAATTTGAGAAGTCTGTATTTGTTTAAACTTTAAATAATAAATTAACGGTTTTTTGGTGGTATTCGGCCGACCGAATATTCGGTACGTCTCTAATCAAAACTACCCCGATTTACGGTACTACAATATTAGGTTCTCCAGTGCCTGTTGCCGTAAAAAGCACATTTTAGCTGCTGTAAAATCTAAGTTCTGGTAATTTTTATTATAATTCTGCATTAAACAATTGATTGGACTATTTTGTTCATAATCAGTTCGGACAGAGGTTAAAATGAACAGATTTCTGATTCTCAACTGGCTACACGGACAAGAAAAGTTTAACTGATTTAGTAGATAAGTAAACTGAACACGTTGATTAATTATGTCTTACAAAAGAGATTGCAGCAAATTATCTTCTTCTAATCCGTATTTCAAAACAAAAAGAGAGCAATTTGATATTAATCGATAAAATTACTTATTAAGATAAAATCAATCCCCTTGAAATAATGTTTACATTAACACACATCTTCCAATTATTTGCATAGCCTACATACAAAATATTTCAGGTTTACTATTTTCGAGCAACTAACCAAGCTTAAGCTATATTACCTTGCAGTCTGGCCATGGAACCCATATATTGAGACACTAAAAATCTCTAACCTAAAAAATTCAACGATTTATTATAGTCCAGGTTTTTATAGAATTTAAATAGATTTGGAATTGTTTCAGTATTGTATATAGAATTTCATTCAGGGCCAAACTAGGCCATCGAGGCCCGAGGCAATTTTTTTTTTATTTGCTGTCCCAGAGAACACTATATTTTAAACACACAAAGATACTTTTAAGAGTCCGTTATATTTCTATCAAATATCCATTATGTCTGACAACTTCAAACAATAACCGCAAATCAATCACATTGAGAAAGAATTAATCATCTAATCGAAAATGAAAAAAGCTTATATGAGCTGTTTAATGTAAAATTCATTTCCCAATTTATTTTATCACTCTATCTCCTCCCACGAATCTCTGGATAAGAAAAATTTACAGATAAATATTTTTCTCATGACTATTGGGAAGTAACATTAAAACTTCAAACAAAGAATCTAGAATAAAAAAAATACTTGAGAAAAAAAAACAAATTCCATGAACATATAGATAGTTCATTAGCGAAACTCAAAACCTAAAATCGATTTTTTTTTAGACCCACAATTCAAAGTCTAAAATTAAAATCGTACAAATTACAAATTAAATTCAAATATAAAATTGAGAATCAAAGTTACAATCACAGGAACGCAGGAATTGCAAAATTTATAATTCAAACTCAAATGTTTATACATATCTCTAAAACACAAAAAAATAGTGTTCATGTAATGTGTTGTAATTTTTGAAATGTAATGTGTTGAAATATTTAAAGTGTTATGTGGACTTAAAATTAAAAATTTTTCATTTATTTTCATAAAAATTTTATGAAAAAAATAGGAAGCTTTTATTATAAGTTCTTCAAAATGTGACAAAAGTGTAGAGCGGATATTTTCGAGTGCCAATGAACACACCATCTATGGCTCTCTTACCCGATAAGCTTTGCGGAGCAATCTCATCTCTCTCGTCTTTTGTTCACTCACTCACAGTTCAAACCAGTGATGCCACATTTAAATCGGTATTTTAGAACTCAAAAAAATTGTTTTTTGCTTTGGAAATCCGAAAAATCGGTCTGAAAATCGGTATTTTGGGGTGTTGAAAGTTAGGTTTTCGGTTATGGTTCTGAAATCTGATATTTATGTTTTTATTAAATGCTTTACAGTATCTTGTATGCTTGCTTTTTCTGTTGTATAAACATTTTTGATTATTTTTTAAAAAGTTCTTAGAAGGTTCAGACTTTATTTTATTTTTATTATTTTTAAGAAAATTTTTGTACACTTTGGATTTTCATAATTTAGAGATATAAATGCATAAAACCAAATTTCGAGAAAACACGCTTTCAAATAGTTGTGTTTGGCCATACGTGATTAAAAATTTTGTATTTCTTCTCTGAAAACAGATATTAACAGATATTATTAATCAATAAATTTCTTCAAGTTATCGATAAACACATAATTCCTTATAGGTGTGATTCTTATATAGTGTTCTTTATATTTTTTTGTGTTTTTGAAATTCTGAAAACTCATTTATATTAAATCTCATTAGATTAACTTCCCCTGGCTATCTTGACGCAATTATAAATTTTATAGAATACATAATAGAAAACAACAGTTTTCCAACATGCTCCATTAAAAAATTATTTCTTAATTCCAACGGATAGTTGCACTTTATTCGTAAACTTGTCTTCAAACAAACGACTTCCTAAGAGAAAATGTTTCTTTTCTTTAAAATTTGAGAGTTATTCGATGAAAATATTGAAACACGTCCTCTTATCATAAAAACTTCAAGTGTGTCTTACTATGCTAACATCAAGTATTATTTGGTCGTTTTCAATTTAACAGAAAACTCAATATTTTCGATAGTCTTGCTTAGACAGAAACACGTCTTATATTTTGTACCAAAATTTCAAAAATCGGTTTAAAATCAGTATATTTTGCCAAAAATCGGTTTTCGGTAAATACAGATTTTTGGTCGAAAATTTGCTCAAAAATCGGTATGAATACCGATAATTCGGTACATGTTTCATCGCTGGTTCACACACCAGTTGAATCCGAGTCATCTCCGAGACAAGTCGTGCGTCTCCCATTTCGGCCAGTGAAATACAAAGCAAACAATAATTAAGTATGGAAATTGAATGTTCAAGACACAATTGAACAATGAAGGCGTTTTTATGATAAAAATAATTTTAAAATGGTCATTTAGAAAATGGAATGCGGAATCCATGGTTATAACTTTTGGTAGAGGATAATTGAAAAAAAAAGTACATCAGAATCAAAAGTATGAAATATAGGCTTAATCAGTTCAAATATTTCAGATTAAATTTGATATCTTAGATTCAAACGGAAATAAATAATCAAAAGCAGAACTCAGTTTGCCGATTGATCCTATTCAGTCAAATAAATTCACCTTTTTTCGAAATTCAAATAAGTGTAGAGAATATATGTAAATACCGCAAATTTCAATGATGATCGAAGAGCTAACATTAATTTTGCATTATTCATATACATACTTATGCTTATAACGTAAGTTTTCTAAATTGCGTAGTTTTATTAATATTATTCTCAACAAAGCTCCGAAAAACTTACAATTTAAAATGATTTTAAATGCTTTCGAACTCTGATGATTTTATTATTTTTCAATGGACTGCTAGCTTAGTTTTTTTTGTACTAGTGTAATTTTATTTCCAATTTATATTGAACAGATTAATCCTACATGTTTTAGCTGCAAACAATTGGAACAAGTTTTTCGAAATTTACATGACCTGTGACTTAATGCAAATAGCAAAATTGAAAATATAAGAAATAGTAGTTTTACATGACGACAAAAGTGAAAGTTTCTCGGCTCATTTCTCCCTAGAACTTTCTCTTCATTGTTCTATAAATTAGTCAACAGCCTCATAAACACACATTTGATTAATTGAAGTCATTCATTATGCTAATGTTATCTTGAAACCAAGGAACTCTAGATTTGAAAGCTCATTTTCTTGGCGCATCCAAACAAATGGGGGGCGTTAGGGTCTAACGGGTAAAAAAAACGATTTTTTTCTGGAGCTAACGTTCAAACAAATGTATTCAAATTTTTTGCATTATACAAAGCTTTGTTCAAAGAACATTAAGTTATTTTTTCGTAAAAAAAATTGAAAAATGAGCCGGTGACGGAGCACTTTCGAGGATGCCTTTAAGAAAACAGGATTTGCGGTGGACACTGTATCTCAGAACAGAATCATCTGAAGTCAAAAAATCTGAGCAAAATATTTTTAATAGATGTTTTTCTGGACCCCAACGTTTTTATTTAACTTAAAAAAAATTATGAAATTTTTGTGGCTATGTGAAGTAAAAACTACGATTTTTCACGAAAAAATCTGTCATTTTTTAGCTATAAAATCTCCCCAAAGTTAAAAAAAAAGAAAAACGTTGGGGTCTGGTATTTTATATGTAGAAAATAAGTTCCAAATTTGAAAAGAATCGGTTAAGTAGTTTTCAAATGACGATGTCCACGGACTTTAAAAATGTGCTTTCTAGAAAAACGCGTTTGAAGTTTCTGCTCTTGCTTTCTTACAGTATTAGATAGGAAGAGATAAAGGCCTATAATTTCTACAGTTTTGCTTCAATTGACTTGAAAATTTGACACAACATTCTTGAAATGTTTTACAATAAGAAAATTAAAAAATAAAAAAATTAATTTTTTGAAAGTGTAATAAAAAATAAGAAAAAAAATAAGAACTGATGAAATGGTGGATGGTCACCCTAACTTATAGGCAGGAGCCCAAAATTTAATTTATTTTTGTTATATGATAGAAAGTTATCTATTTCATTTAAGTTGTTTCTAGTACAAAAAATTATCGTTATTCTACTAAGATTTTGTTTCATGTTTTGGATTTCCATATGACTCACAGCTAAAGCAATCTTTTACATGTTTCGTTGAAATTCGACCTCATGAGAACAGGAGCAGAGTAGTATCTCATTGAATCTGCACCCAGTCTGTCCAATCCGACCTTAACTTCCCCGGTAGTGACACTAGTCTGACGTGTATGCATCTGATTCCTTCTGACAGGTTGGCAAATGAGGATTGAGGCCATTTCGTTCCCCATCTCTACCTTGTCTCATACAGATGGGTGGGTACAAACTATATTTTCATCGAACAGCACTAGGATCTTATAGCAGAGTAGAAAAAGAGAAAAAGACGACGACGACGACGACGCCGTTTGTTGACCAATTGATTGTGCACTCTGCAACACCATGCAACCAGCGCAGCTTCAGTTGAATCGAACAGCATTAACATGACAATTATCCCTGTCAGGGTGATGTCACATGGCTGTGAATGAGCTCGCCGTGGTACCCCGTGAGTAGTCTGAGGCAGCTTCCGGATGCCGCTTCTCCTATCCCACATCGTGGAGTTTCATTCAAAGTGGACAGTTAAATCGTGATAGGAAATCTTAAATGGCTAATCGGTTCTGCTGGTTTCGTACAATGTGATAATTTGTAGAAGCTGACCAAATGTAGTAAAAATGCATTGAAAATATATGTGGGCGCTTGGATAATGAAAAATGATTGCCTTCTTAAAAAGATTTGCTCACCCGGGGCGAAAATGGAACTTCCGTTTTCTACGAAACTACGTACATTCTAAAACAGATTTTTATGAGAATCTGTTCTGTAGTTTCTATTCTTCAATTATTAAATCAGTTGATCAAATACACCAGAATAAATAAAAAAAAAATCAAAGTGGTTTTTAGGTGACAATAATATTATACTTCTCGAGTACAAACAAAAGCAGACTTGTAAATTTGGATCAGATTTGAACTGAAAAATTTTATGCCCTTGCTTTCAAGAATGAACATTTGATTTACTTTTATCAATGATTTAAATATTTGATTTTGCTCAATAATTTAATAGTTTCAGAGAAATTGATTTGAGCATAACATATTTTTTTTTCAAAGAAACTTTTTTTCTTAAAACACCTTTTCTTTGCTCAAATAAAGTTAACTTAATTTTTCCGACTCTCAAGCAGAGCGTATTCTAAGATTTCATCCATGATGAAAGTAACTTTCCTTTTACGTTACTTAAGACTTTATGATACAAATTTAGCTTACGGGATGGCTAGCAGTATTATTAGTGTAATTAGCAATTGAATCAGAGGTTGCGATGAGCAGAAACATCGGCGGGGATAAATTTTTGAGCTGATGAGATTTTGCAAATTTAGTTAATTTTTCTTCTGCGTGAACTCCAACAAAATTGTGTAAGAAAAATTATCTTGAAATGAGTAATTTTATCCTAAGTAAGCCCGGAAAATCAAAATTGAGACTTCCTTTGGTCTCAACTGCTAGACAGTGCTGCCATCTTTGACTTGAAACTAAGAAAATTGTGGTTTACTTAAAAATAAAAATTGAATTTTTTGTATTCTAATCTGTTTTGTTTCTCTTGAGGTCGCGAAAAGGTTTGGTTTACTTTTTTCTCCAAAGTTCCATTTTTAATTAGGAACCATTAACTTATCATTTTTGAATCGCCTTAAAAATTATAATTATTGAGATTATGATTTCGATTATTTTTTAAAGAATACCTGTTTTAAAAAAATTGTAAGTGTTCAGAAAACTTTTATACTTGAACCGCTATATTATGAATGCTCGCCCTTCTCTTTCCTTCAGAAAAATTGGACACAAATTTCTTTATTATTGATAACTGAAGATACCTTAATAAATGAAAATGAGTTTTCTGAGTCCAAAGCTAGTGTAACTCAATCGGACGTTTAGTTGAAGTTATTCTAAAATTCAGATTTTTTTTTTGTAAATATACTAGTTGATCCCATACGAACTCCGTTTCGCTTTCAACTTGGAATATGTTATGAACAGTTTGTATGAAATTCAATTGCCAAGCATTATTCAGATGCACTTCCGAATTATTTGTTAAGTAATAATTGCAAAAATGTTGGACGATCATTTTGTCTGTTGTCTGCTACTCAATTTGAAATCAGGAATCAATTGACCGTGCCAAAAAATCCCCGTGTATAAATTTCGACTCGATCGTTGCATAACAACGCAATTATAGTCAAAAAGTTAAACCGCTTTCAGTGGCTCTTATACAATCTTCGATATCTTAAATCGATTGCTCTTCCCCCAAAACTCCCGTGTGGAAATTTTCCAAGCAATCCGTTGCATATTAACTTAAATATTCCTAAAAACAGTGAAAAATTAATTAATATGGACGCTCCCTTTTGTCGACCCCTAGCAAAACAGTAGACATCTGAAATTGATTGCCCGTCCCTGAAAATTATTGTGTGCAAATTTTCATCCCAATCCGATATATAATACCAACGATATTGCAAAAATATTGAAAAGTTAATATGGACGACCCACTTTGCCGGCCCCTTATACTGAATTTGATACCTCATATCGATTGCACGTCACTCAAAACTATCGTATACCAATTTTCATCTGAATACGATGTATAATAACGTCAATATAGCAAAAAAAGCGAACAGTTATTATGGATGACCCCTTTAGTCGACCCCTTACACAAAATTTGACAACTAAAATCGATTGCTCGTCTTTCAAAACACTCATATGCAAATTTTCAACACGATCCGACGAAAAGTAACGTCAACATCGCGAAAACGATATTTGTCTTGTATGGACGACCCCCTTCAGAAGGGGTCATCCGAAAATCTGAAAACATTTTTCATCCTTCCTGTTCCTAATGAGCATCCATGCCAAATTTCAGACCTCTATCTCTTAAGACGGCTGAGTCTATAGAGGACAAACAAACAAACATACAAATATTGCTTTTTATATACATAGATTTATTCGATGTTATCATAATTCATCTACAAATTCGATGCTTGTTAAGATGCTTTTTTTTTAATCAGGACAATTCAAGACATTTTGAAGACCAATTTTCAAAAAAAGGGAAATTCGAGAATTTTGCAAATATTAGGACTGCTGTATGCATGGGACTGTGTTTATGAGATGAATACCAAGAGCCTTTAAATCTGTAATTAAAAAAAAAACAAATCAAAAATTAAGACAAATCCCAAAAAGTTCGAATATACTCTTAACCAAATGGTGTGGTAAAGCCGTAGTAGAAACATCTAACTGTTTTTAGAGTAATTTTGTGCTATAATCAGACAAACTATTCCTGGTGTCGAAGAATTAATTTTCATCTAGTGTTCGTTTTTTATCAGCCTTTTCACACCAAAAGCACTGGTACAGGCAAAAAAATCTAATTTATTGACCAAAATAAATAGTTTACTGGACACCAAATCTGCCTCCTTTGGTCAACTTCTCATGATCATTGATGATAAATGTAAATAAAAATGTACAAAATTCCTAAACTTGTCTCATATAAAGTCTATTTTTTCGTATTTTGTGTTCGGGATGAATAATCCAAATTTAAAATCCCTGAGAAAAAAGGAATAAAAAAAAAGTATTGTGTGTGAAATGTCGAAAAAGTTGCTACATGCTAGCAGATTTTCATCAAAAAGCTAATCAACGTGATAGAGCATGGTATTATTGCACTTCTGAAATAGATGAGAATCATTAAATATATGCTTGTGTAACTTTGTATTAAGTGTACATTGGTCATTATTTTTTTTTTTTGGCTAAATTTGCATGTAGTGTTTATTTTTATAGGTCATTTTACTCAGAATAATGCAGGTTTTTGAAATATTGGCTCAAAATGAAAAATAAAGCTCTCTTGTATTGCTTAGTTATATCATACATTTTGTCGAAAATAAACAAATACAGGAAACCTATTTTGACTCTCTATAAAAATCGTCAGCATTTTTATGGAAAACGAAAAATCAACAATATAGGAACGTGCCGCGTACGGTGGACTCGAAAAACCGCTGAAGCTCATATAATTGGTTTAAGGGGGGAGTAGGGTCTAAGGGGTAAAAAAAAACACCATTTTCACGAATTTTTTCAAGAGCTAACGTTCAAACAAATGTATTAAAAATTTTTGCATTATACAAAACATTGTTGAAAGAACATTTAGTAATTTTTTCGTAGAAAAATATGGAAAAATGAGCCGGTGACGAAGCACTTTCGAGGATGCCTTTTAGAAAACAGGATTTGCGGTGGACACTGTATCTCAGCACAGAATCATCTGAAGTCAAAAAAGCAGAGCAAAATATTTTTAATAGATGTTTTCCTGGACCCCAACGTCGAAATTAAGTTAATGAACAAGATAAGTGATCATTGGCTACCGTAGGAGCGAAGGAGGGAAGAAGAAAGTTATACAAAATATCCCGAGAAAAGTTACCAGAAGTTCGCGATCTGGAAATTTCCAATCTTTTGGTCCAATATTATGTGCTGGAGATAGAGCGACTCTAGTGTTGTGCAAATTTGTTTCGATTACCATGCGGTTTGTATCTGGATTGCAGTATCGGCAGTGAGTTTTGGGTTTGAGTCCCATGATCTGCCGATGGGTAAGATGTGCCATATCATAAAACTGTAATAATTGGAACTTTCGATCAGTTGTCAGCTGGCCAGGTATATACACGGATGCCGGAATACCTGTAGTAAATATATAGCACTACAAATGTTATAAATTTTCAACTGGTTGTGTATCTGATTGATTTGTTCTCCCAAAATATACTTTCATGTACACGTATTACATTCACTTCAAAACAGTTCACACGAAATCATGGTGTCGGGTATAGTGTATGTTGCATTTGAGATTTTATGATTAATTGATGTTATCTAAAAATGCATGTGAGCACTAACTTTGATAAAACTGCGGTGAATCCGTGCACCCATGATGGATTATCTACATACATACATACATACATACATGTTTTCCTGGACCCCAACGTTTTTATTTAACTTTAAAAAAAAATTATGAAAATTTTGTGGCTGTTTGAAGTAAAAACTACGAATTTTCACGAAAAATTCCGCCATTTTTATCTGTAAAATCTCCCCAAAGTAAAAAAAAATAAAATAGAAAAACGTTGGGGTCTGGTATTTTATATGTATAAAATATGATCCAAATTTCAAAAGAATCGGATAAGTAGTTTTCAAATGACGATGTCCACGGACTTTAAAAATGTGCTTTTAGAAAAACGCGTTCGAAGTTTCTGCTCTTGCTTTCTTGCAGTATTAGATAGGAGGAAATAAAGGTCTGTAATTTCTACAGTTTTACTTCAATTGACTTGAAAATTTGACACAACATTCTTGAAATGTTTTACAATAAGAAAAACTAAATATATAAAAATGAATTTCTGTCTGTCTGTCTGTCTGTCTGTCTTTCTCTCTGTTCCCTATAGACTCGGAAACTACTAAACCGATTTAAGTGAAACTTGGAAGGTGGGGGTAATGGAGGCTGGGGAAGGTTCCTATTCTGGTTTGGGACCCCTCCCCTTAACAGGAAGGGATGGAGGGGCCTCCCAAATAAAAGACAATTTTTTGCATAACTCGAGATCCCATCAAGCAAATGGTATCAAATTTGGCATGTGGTTGTATTTGGAAACGGGGAATATTTAAATGAATATAAAGTACCCCTCCCTCCTTTCAGTGGGGTGATAGGAAGGGGGGAGGGGGGCTACCTTACAATTTTTCATATAACTCGAAAACTAATCAAGATATTGGAACCAAATTTGGCATGGCAAGGTATTTTGATATAAAAAATATTTCAATGGTTATTTGAGGCCCCTCCCTCCCTGCAGTTGAAAGGGGGAGGGGCCTCTTTCATATTTTTTTACATAACTTGGCATGGGAAGGTATTTGGATACGAATAATATTTCAATGATTTTTTGAGACCCCTCCCTCTTCCCGGTAGGGTGATATAAAGGAGGGAGGGGCCCTCCTTTTTAATTTTTTACATAACTCGAAAACTAATTTTTTACTTTAACTCGAAAACTAATCAAGATATTGGAACCAAATTTGGCATGGCAAGGTATTTTGATATGAAAAATATTTCAGTGGTTATTTGAGGCCCCTCCCTCCCTTCAGATGAAAGGGGGAGGGGCCTTTTTCATATTTTTTTATCATAACTCAAAAACTAATCAAGCAAACGGAACCAAACTTGGCATGGGTCCATGTTTGGGAACGTGAAATCTTCTAATGATTGTTTGAGACCCCTTGCTTCTTCCAGCGGGGAGAAAGGAAAGAGGGAGGGAAGTTTCATAAATTTTTATTGCATAACACAAGAACTACAACAACAAATGGAACCAAATTTGGCATGGAATGATATTTGGGTACGAGAAATGCTTCTATGAGTATTTCGTATCCCTCACACCTTCAAAAAGGTGGATGAAAAGGGGGAGAATAGGTCTCCCTTACAATTTTCAGTATAACTGGAGAGCTGATCGAGCAAATTGAACCATATTTGGCATGTGAGGGTATTTGGATACGAGAAATGTGTCTATTATAAATTGAAGCGCCACCATTTTTCAACGGAAAGATATGCATACAATTTTTTTGCATAACTCGAGAATTAATAGAGCAAATGAAATAAAATTTGGTATCAAAGAGTATTTGAGAACAAAAAATACTTTTATGAATATTATGTTCTCACACCTCCATTCAATGGGAAGAACGGAAGGGGGATGGTACTTTCTTTCAAGTTGATGCATAACTCAAGAATTTACTACGCAAATAAAACCAAATTTATCATGGGATGGTATTTTAATACGAGAATTTTTTTTACGCCTAACAATTCCTTTCTTGCAGTGGGGAATAAAGGAAGGGAAGAAGAAAGAAATGGACAAAACTTAACATGGAAAATCATTTTGGTATGATTCTATGATTATCTGACACACCATGATTCAGTGAGTAGGTACATGGGAGGAGGGGTGTTAGCCCAATACAATTGTGTTAGCATTAGTTCTCAATTTATGCTAACGAAGCCAACAAATGGAAACAAATATGGCATGGAAAGGTACTTGGTTACGAGATATGTTTTTACGATTGTTATAGACCCTTTCGCTTTACAGTGTAGAGAGGAGAAAAAAGGAGGGGGTTCCATATAGATTTTGTTGTAAAGCTTAAAAACTTATCAACCAAATTAACAATATTTGATACAAAAAGATTTTTGGGAATGAATAAAATGGGTATGATTATTAAAGATCACCCCCCATTCAGCAGGGGGAGGAAGGGCAGAAGGGGGGGCTCTATTATCAGATCTTTAACACAAATTTATGAATCAAGATTCAGAATATGAGTTTAAGTTATTTTTGGATTGCCATCCGAAACTCTAGCTGCAGCTCTCATTTTATAGCGATTGCTTATGAATTATATTATAATTTGAATTATGTTAAAATAATGCAAACAAAACAGTAAAAATTTGAATAAATTCTGAAAATATCATTCGATTTTGAAAGGTGTAGCAAAGCACACCGGGTCAGCTAGTAAAAAAATAAAAAATCGATTTTTTGAAAGTGTTAGACCCTACCCCCTCCCCCCTTAAGGTTAAAAAAATTCCTGAAAGGGGAGGGAATCAAATTTGCATACGATCTCTTACTAGGTGGGTAGAAGGGGTTTCCAAAAATCTTACGTAAGAAATATAACAATGATTATTCGCCACAGCCATTCGAAAACATATTACTCAGGTATTATTTTTTTCTCAATACCTATTTGTTGGGTATTGTTCTGGAACGAAGGAGCTCTGTTGAACCACCTTCAGAGGCCAGAGGTCAGAGGCCAGAGTGGCCAAAGCCAGAGGTCCAAAAGGGGCCATACTTTGTGTCAGATGTCTATTATTGTAATTAGTCTAAGTTGTTTGAAGTTATAATACAGTCCACTAAGTTTGTAATGTTTTAAATGTGTGCGGTTTTTCATTTAACGAAGAAAGGTCTGATGCTATCGATCCTGCCATCAGGGGCGATCCTGAACAAGTATTTTTTATGTTATGTTATTTATATTTTAATATCTTTGAATTAATAAAAAATATCTGTTTCTATAAAATTTTTAGAGAACCAATTCAAACCAACATCTTTTAAACCGGATCGTTGCATTTCGCTTATAATTGCAATTTTTTGAATTGCGAAATTTATAGAAACAAAAAGGAAAGTGGCACGTTGTGACAACACATGTTGAATCCATCATGTTTCTATAATGACTTCATTGAGAAAAATCCTTAAAAATCAATATGAGGCGCTTTAGCTAATTAATTTTTAGGCAGTTTTTTACGTGATAGACACTACCAAATCTGAATTTTACAATCGATTTACCAAAAAAATTCAAAAATTTTATCGCTTATCGCTGAAATGAGTCTGAGCTTTAGGGTTAGTTGAAAACGTCGTTAAACATTTTTGCACCAATGCTAGCAGTAGAGAATGATTTTTTTATATGATTCTGATTTCCAGGTCATCAATATAACATTTTTGATGGTACCTTGTGCTAACCTGATCTTTCACTCTTTTTTTAATCAGTACTTAAATTTTGTATTGTTTATTCGATTGTGGAAGTTCATTGAAGATTATTGTTACCCCGAATATGCTATGTCTTAAAAATGTTTTTAATAATCTTTTATGACATTTTATCTGTTGTTTTGTTTCAATTGTGCTTTTCAAATGCAGCAATTCAGATTTACTCAAAAAGTGCTTTATTTTGTAGCATGGATGTCACATGTATAATATTTTTACGCAATTTTTCAAAAAACGTGTCAATTTATCAAAGAATGAAAAACCTAAGATCTTACTAGGGGGGAAGGATGGGGAAAGGTTATTCAAACTTACACATTTGTTAGTTATTGCGGCAGTCTCTGTAAAATTTTGATGATGCTATTTTTATCAGCTTTAAATAATTCAAATTTTATAGAACTGTTCATCTTATTGATGCTTCTCATATGTCTTAAGACCCAACCATACGCTGGACAGTACAGAGAGTTTCTCCACGTTTTTGACCACATCCTGAACTGAGGCAGTTTTCTTGACGTAGGCACGCATGACTTTCCGGTCCAAAGTTTTGTCCACCGAACCTGGTTTCCACCCAGATTTTTTGTGTCCACGAAGCTGCTTTCCCTTCCAAACTTCCAAATCGAATTTAAAGCAGCTCCTGTGCTTACTTCTTCAATTTTTGCCAACTGACTCAGCGAAATGTTGGGGATTATACACAATTTGTGCACGATATTTTTACGCTTTTCCGGGAAAATGCTTCTCATTTTCCCGAAAATCATGAAAAGTTGAGCTTACGCTACACAGAGTTTTAGATTAAACATTAAACATCAACACCCACAGAAATCAGCTGTTTAGACGTAATAGGCAGGGTTGTATCAAAATCGTGCTTAGACATAATGCCCAGCAAACATTTAAGTAGGTATATTTCTCAACAACTTTGTTATACGTTTCATAAACATTATAGAATGATCTTATAAAATTCGAAAAAACAGCATTTACCTATCAAAGTGGAGGCGATGTGCATACATTTTTTTTAAATTCTGTCTAGAACGATAAGAACTATACAAATTGGCCGATATTCAACACCTTATTCGTACATCCTGAAAGTAAGCATCAATCAATGCAAACCGTTACCAGCGACAATATTTGCTGCTTCTCTCATTGGAAAATTCTTTCAAATAAAACATCTGATTTTTAGTAATCTGATTGCACTGCTTCTCGCAGAAAGAATGACAAGGTAGCTTTCTCACTTGAATCCCGCGCGGGAGAACAAATTTGCAAACATGGCGGACTTTTTATCACATCCGATTCATTGCGACTTCAAATGACCATTTATACGATCGTTAACTTATTTGGTAGGAATTGCGATTCACATAAACATTATTAACGACTTTATATATCATTTCTAATGTGATTCTATGTTTGCTGGGTGGGACACCCTTTACTAGCGAACTCGAGCTATTTTCAATAATAAAAATTAAAACTTTGATCGTATTTTGTCCCCCTTTTTTGTTTTTTGGGGTTGGTTTCTCTGTTTTTTAATGTTAGTTTTCATCATTCTTGGTCAATAGACTATTTTGAATCGAATTTGTTTCAAAACAAACATTTCATAAGGGTGCAGCGAATGACTAAAAACAGTCGAAAATACTGAAATTTGGTAATAAAACGACAATGAAAAAAATTGTTTAACAATATTTGAGAGAAAACAGGTTTTGGCCAACTTTTCCCATTGCTTACTACTTTGTGCGACGCTTTAGTTCTAATGGGAGTTTTCCTCGATTTGTGCTAGTCAATTTGCCTTAATTTTTGTTTTGGCTCTAACCTGAAGAATCAGTTCACTCTCTGCCTTCGAGACGATCAGTCGCATTTTGAAGAGTGTGCTTGTTCCGAATCCAAAAGGCAACAGTTTTTTTTTAATTCAATGCGTGAGCTAGTGAAGTTATGATGAGTCCTTCACCAGGTGACAATCCTGGTCGGACCATCCCCGAGTGGATGGACACAGAAAACCTGCGAGGACGGCTTTATTATATGTATTTACGTGCTAAACCAGGCCACACACTTCCCAAGAACCCTTTTGTTATTGGGAAGTCGGTTGAGGAGTATGCAGGAAAGGTGGAAGGAGGCTACTACGAGAGGAGAAAATCTTGGTATGTCATCAAAATTCGAAGCAAAGATCAAGGTAGGAAGCTATTTACCTTAAATGCTTTGAAAGATGGTACACCAGTTGAAATTGGTCGCCATCCGGAGCTGAATTCTCGAAAGTTTGTAGTGTTTTGCAATGAGGTGGACGATATGACAGAAAAAGAGTTAGAGGTTGAGCTTGCTCCCCAAAAAATCACAAATGTTCGTCGTATCACAAAGAAGAATGCAACTGGTATTGTTAACACACCAACTCTCGTGTTAACAATCAATTGTACCGTCGTTCCGGAATTCATAAATTTCGGTTTGTTGAGAGTCCGAACCAGACCCTACTATCCCCAACCGATGTTGTGTCGTCAGTGCTTAACTTACGGCCACCCTAAAGTCAAATGCCAGAATAAAACAGCATGTATTATCTGCTCATGTAACCACGCAAGTGCGACTTGTACTGCCAAAGTTAAATACTGCCACAATTGCAAGCAAAATCACTCGCCAACAGATAGATCTTGCCCAATATGGATTTTTGAATCCGCAGCCCTAAAGCTCAAAACTGAACAGGGAATAACACTAACAGCCGCACGTAAAAAATTGGAAGAAAACAGCTCTAACTCGACGTATGCCGATGTCGTTAAGCGACAAATCCAGGCGCACAACATGTACCGTACCAAACAACCAGATCAGAAGCCGCATCAACAGGAAGAAACGAACCAAAAAGAAGACCACCAACAGCAGAAGGAAACAACTAAACAATTACCGAAAAGAGATCACGTCACCGCAGCCACCACAACGCCAAGCCCCGTGTTGGAATCTGATTCCCCCCCTAGGAAGAGAATTACTTCCCAGCCACCCCCTCCCGTGCCGATCGGAAATGTGGAAGATGAACATCTTCACACAGTTGGCAACAACTGTTCTATTCTGACCCGTTCACGGAGCGCAAATCGCAATAAAATGTATCCTCATTCCTCCTCCCTTCCTAAATCCTAACCTCCCATCCTTTCTCCCCCACTTCATTAAGTTTATATTATTGACCCCCGGCCCATTTAAACTTGTAAAAGTATAAGGCCTTAATAAAGATTCATTTGAATAAAAAAAAAAAAAACCTGAAGAATCGGTAACCGACTTTTTTTGTAAATTTAAACAAAATGTTTTTTTTTTAATTCTACGCAAATGCTTTGACGATCACAAGTAAATGTGAGCTAGGATCAAACCAAACTACACTATTCAAATTTAAACAATCATCCGGAAAACCTACATTCCATAAATGGACAGAAAATTCAAATATTTTTTAGCCTATCAGTTCAATTGACACATGTTCAAAAATTGTCTTCGTTGAATAGCTCGGGTAAGGGTAACTTAACCAATATTTGGCTATATTATGAATGTATATTTTGTTGTTCTTAAATTATTTATTTTCCGTTGTTTCCATATAGAATTTAATAAAGGTCGTGAAATTTATTTGGGTTTTAATTTTAAAGTTTTTTATGAACATTGTAATTTTTAGCTTCAACATTTATATTCTTTATATATCAAGTACTGGTACCAGTGCCATTGTCCAGATTTGTTATCTCCCCAGACGTACCACCCGTCGTACAAACCCGATCAGATAAATGTATCCGAAGCCGGAGTAAAATTAGATCATCTGACAAGATAACCTGCTCTCTATTCAAACAGTTTGACGCGTTTGACCCATGCAGCATGTGCTCCCAGCTACTAAATCATATCGCCTCGTCTCTCGCGCGCCAGAAGTCGAACTCCGAAAAATTTGTTCATATCCAAATTTGAGCGCCTCTTCGGACAGGCCGCGCCGCGCTTGGCGTAGCTGTCCGGAGAAAAAGCTGTCACGGGTGATTTATTCAAGGGGAGTCGTTTTTCTGGTTTTCTGGAAGCTATCGGCTTCTTACTTACTGTTGGGCTTTGCGTATCTTTTCTTTTAAGCGGACAGAAACAGCAGCAGCAGCAGCATTCCTCCAGTGTTCGTCGCGATTTACAGCGAAGCGATCAATGTGCAATAGAGAACGAAACAGTCAAAGACAGAGACGGAGAGGGAAGTAGAAAGATACCATCCGTTCCTACCGTTTGCCGCAATCCTGCTGGAAGCAGCTTCTGTACATTAGTAATTTTTGTGAATTTTTTTTATCTTGATGTTTGACTTTTGGCTTCCGACGAAAGGAGCCCCTCCGAAAAACTGCGATCGCTCCAGTTTGGCCATCCGCGACAACGATGACGACGTCGACGACAGCGATCAAAAAACAAATCGTCTTGGTCATCGTCGTTGTCGACCAGGCAGCCAGGTCGGATTCCCCATGGGAAGGAAGGAAGGACGCAAAAGATTTCGGCGGGGAGCACAAGTCGTCCAGTCCGGGGAACGCCAAGTCTCGCCAAACTTTTGGTTCACGCTCACTGCTGCTGCTGCTGGATGATGAGAACATGTCGAGAAGCTTGTTCAAAGTCGATCACATGTGTCCAATTGTCATGTTCGGTAGCAGTCTTAATTAGGATCGACAGGCGGAGGCTAAAAATGCGCGACACAAAACCAGATCAGTCAGGCTTTTAAGTTTGGCTGCTGCTGAAACACTTATTCGATGGGGAAACTTTAGGGTGGATACGTACCGGATCAGTTGAGATAAGTTCGAGGAAATTGTTAAAGAATAAATTGATGGTTGATATGAAATTTCGAAGGACTTGCGTGTTATTTAGAGAGACAAAAAACCAGTAGTATGTATGTTGTATGAAGGTTGGTTATCCACCATGGGTGCACGGATCCACCGCAGTTTCGGACTAAGCATGTGCTCACATGCAATCTTTGGATTATTAAGTTCGACAAATCTCCAATACGCATACACTATATCCGGACTCCATGGCTTCGTATGAACTGTGAAGCTATTGGATGTATTTATGAAGTTATATTTTGGAAGAACGAATCAATCAGGTGAGCTAATTTATTAACAGGTATTCCAGCATCCGTGTATATACCTGGCCAGCTAGCAACTGATTGAACATTCTTATTATATATTCAGTTATAAGAAGAAACACATCTTACCTGTCGGCCACTTATGGGATTCGAACCCAAAAGTTTTCTTGAAGATACCGGCCACATCGACGATAGACCACATCGGCGCTCAGAGAAACAAAGAGTCACAAGTCCCTACAAAATGATTTGGTTAAAGTAAATTTCCTTGTAAAGTGTGTTTGGTTCAAAAATTGTTCAAACAAAATTGCGTGTAAATCGATTATTTGTTTATTGAAAAAATCAAAGTATCTTTCGTTTTGAATTTAAACAGGGTCTGACAATTGAACTGCTACATTACTTCAACAGTAAATTATTACGTTGCACACAAAACAGTATTGAATGACCCCTCGTCACTTTGTTTACAATTAAGTCTTAGCTATCATTGGATGTAAGTGTTACTTTTGTAATCAGGAGTTATCCGGAAAAATGGATCTCGAACAGAAACGTAGTGCTGTGGTTGCATTGTTCCTAGCTGGCAAACGGCAGAAGGACATAGTTCAGTTAAAAGATACCTGGAGACCGGAAGTGCCAAAAAACGGTATGGTGGGGGACGCCGACCTACTGTGGTTACACCTGCCATGGCGAAGATCGTCAAGAAGCGTCTTAAGAGAAACCCTCGTCGTAGTGCCACTAAATTGGCAAAGCATCTCAACATATCGGATCGAAGTCTCCATCGGATCCTGAAAGATAAACATCAGACCAAGCCTTACAAGATCCAAAAGGTTCAAGACCTTACGGCGAAGCAGAAACAAGAACGGGTAAAAAGAGCGAAGGCGCTGCTGAAGAGGGCCGCGGAAGGAAGGTTGAAGAATATCGTGTTTACCGACAAGAAATTCTTCACCGTATAGCAGTTCATTTATAAGCAGAACGACAGAGTTTGGTTGCCAGACAGATCATGAAGCTATGTCGAATTGCTGAAGGCCACCCGGCGACAGAAACCAGCATCGGTGATGATTTGGGCCGGAATCACCCGTGATGGCCGGACTCCGCTGGTTCTTGTCCCTGAAGGAGTGAAGATAAACCAAAATACAATCGGGAAAATATCGGAATAGTTCTACAGAATGTCGTCGAACCGTGGGCACGTCGAAATTTTGGTTCCAGGGATGGGGATTTCCAACAGGACTCGGCGCCGGCTCACAAAGTGAAGAAAACCCAACTTTGGATTGCTCAACATTTTCCAGGGTTCATTTCGAGCTCCGAGTGCCCAGCGAGTTCGCCAGACCTGAACCCTAAGGACTTCGCTGTTTGGAGTATGTCGGAGGCCGAAATCTGCTCTTAGAAACATGAAGGTGTGGAGGTCCTGAAGCGACATCTCGTGGCAGCCTGGGATAAAATACCACAAGAACACCTGCGGGCCTCATACGATGCGTTCCTCGACCGTCTACGGCGAGTGGTTAGACTCAAGGGCGAAAAAGTCGAACTTGTCCAGTGAATTTTGAAAAAGTAATTTGTTTTCAAAAGAAGTTGACTGAATTTGAAATAAAAAGTTGTTGTTTTGATCAATTTATATGTTTATTTCAATGTAGCACTTCAATTGCCGGACCCTGTATGTATAAAAGACGGAAAAAATACTCAGTTAAGACTCTGGTCGACCTGGTCCAAATTGGCGAGCCATTCGTTTACGCCTGCCATCAGGTTTTATCCGCACTTTTTTCGCTGCAGAACGCCATTTTGCTTTGAACTGCTTCTCGCTGCTTACAGTGTTTGCGCTTTCTTAAGTTCTGCTGAACTATCGCCCCATATTTCTCGACTCTGTGAAGTTCTGGTGTGATGAGAGGGTTTTTATCCTTGGGCACAACCTGATTGTTGTTAGCGGCCATTGCCTTTTTCCACAATGGCAGGATGCCAAATCCGGCCAAAACATCACGGACTAGTCATGTTTCTTCAGGAAAGGCAGCAAACGATTTAGAAGTCACTCTTTAACGAAAATTTACTGGTTGACAGTCCCCGTTGCAATGCAAATATCGCTTTTCAAGCCACAAGTACAGATAGTTTGCCAAGCTAAATATTTCTTGGCGAACTTTGATAATTAAAAATGCATGAAAATGTCAGCCATTTCTCCCCTTCTGGTTACTGTATAATATTCTTGTCCAGGATACAGTCTGAAGTCTGCCTTGGCGTGGGTTTCGGCGTCCATTATCACGCAATCAAACTTTGTCAACAATGTAGAATACAGCTTCCGAGATCTTGTTCAAACCCACAGGTTTCGCTAATCGTTGTGATTTGGAGTCACTACCTTCTTATAATTCGATAGTCAGGATAGTTTTTAGCTTCATGTATGGTTGTAGATGATATTCCCAACTCATCCGTGACATCTCGAACAGAGAGGTTGGGATTGCGCTTGAAAACGGTAGCCACTCTTCTGTACGTCACTGCGGCTCCCGGTTGTCGATTTCTACCAGATACAGGCTTCTTGGTGTCATGATTTTACGAATCTTACAAATCTCAATTCATAGATTTACTCAGTCACGTCTATCGCTAACAATACTCGCTCTTTGACTGCCCTTATTTTGTTTGTTTTTCCTACACGGAAAATAATAAAAAGGTGAATGTTACAGAGATAAAATGGTAATTTTTACCTCACCGGGGTTAAACTTACCTCACAACGAGGTAAATTTGAACCGAATCGAGCTGACAAAAATGGTAGAATTCACGTAGAAAAATTCCAAAAAAAGTAAAACTTACCTCATAGCAAGGTGAAGTTTTCCTGAATTGAGCTGAACAAAAAGGTACAATTGAACTAGAATAAAGTTAATCCTTGAAACTAGAGACTGGGAAACCAGAAGAATATACCTTTTTGCTCAGTGAATCCCAAAAACGTAAAATTTACCATTTTATCTGGGTGAAAAGAAAAAAAGAGGTACAATTACATTTTTAACTAAGTGAAGTGAAATTTAAAAAAAGGTAGAATTTACCTCAAAAGAGGGATGTAAAAAAAACTACCCCAGTTACTCGGTACATTTAATCGCTTTATTATTTTCCGTGTAGTGTTGCCAAAATAACAAACGTTGCCATTAAAATTTATTTTATTTTATTTATCTCCAGTTTTGGCGACTACAACTATTATATTATTTTATTTTATTTTTATTAAATTTGATCTGTTTTCTGCATTTCATTAATCTCACCTCTACACTTAGTTGTCGATAAACGTTTCTCAAACATTTTCATTATTTTGGTGACGGTTGATTTGGCCCCATTCCACGATTTTACTGTTTCTGCGTGTGATTTGGATTCTCACGACGTATGTACAAAATTTTGACTCGTAACTCCTCTTGCATGCACGCCATTTTGATAACTAAAGATCTTATGTCAAAGTTCAATTCGAAGTATCATTCTACATTCACATTCAATATCATTCTACATTCACTCAACTACTAAATGAGGAGAGTTCAGGTTTTTTATTTGAATGACCGACTGATCCCGTACAAACTCCGTTTCGTTTTTAACTTTTAATGAGGAGCTTTTGCTCGATTGCATTGGGATGCATTTCACAACGACATTGCATAGAATACCCATTTGCTGGTCTATCAAACTAAAATTCAAGATTAACCGTGAAAAACAACACCTGTGTACAAATTTTTGTCATGTTCGGATGCATATTAACGAAATTATTGCAAAATCATCGAACTTTTATTATTGACATACCCTTTTTTGTCGTCTGTCATAAAGATTGAAATCAAAAATCGTTTCGTTTCAATCCGATGCATAAAAACGATTGCAAAAACAATGAATAAGTAAAATTCAGAAGACCCGTTTTGGCTACCCCTCTCTCAAAATTTGACGCCTGAAATAAATTGCTCGTGCTGTAAAACTCATACGTGCAAATTTTTATCAAAGTTCGATGCATAATATCGACAATACCTCAAATACCTACATTGAACAATTTATATGGACGACTGCACTCAGAAAAATACTATTATGTATAGAATAAGATTCTCTCCTGAAGTAGCGCCATAAGAAATTTTTTTGAAATTCATAAAAATATAAATATTTAAATTCATAAATTTATTTTAAAGCTGTTAAACCGTAGGATAAAAATAAAAAAAAAAATGCAATAACAGCTATGCATAGCAATGAATTTGTTAATTTATTTGACATTCTCAAAAACATTTCGTGATATGTGTGAAAGCGCCAGCTATAAAAATCTGCCATTTTTTTAAAGTTCTCATTAAATTCTGTTTTTTTAATGGTTATGACCTTTTTCGTAAGAGATTGAGCTTCTTTTCATGTTACCTAAAAAATAAGCTTCAGAATAGGCAAAACCAACAATTAAAGACAAACTACTTTTCAAGCTTGTTCAAATTTTCTGGATTATTAAATGCGCATATATTTCTTTTTCCATACCAATTTCCATACAAAATTGAATCGTGTTGCGTTAATTCAGGAATCAACCAAATCATCCTGAATTTTACATTGTTGCTTGATGACTCAAAAGACAACGAAAAAACATATAACATTCTTGCAGCGGACTAATCCCATTCTCCCAGACTGACAAAAGCTAGGTTGGGAATTGATTTCGTGAACGATCATTAAGAAACTGATAAGAATATAAAAACATAATTTCAAAGTTTTTTTTATTACTGAAAACACAATGCCAATACTAGCTTAGTTAACATTGTGCATTAAAACTTAGCTTTTATGATGTAACTTTGAATTATTTTTTGAACTTTTCATAAATTTATATAAAATCAAGATCAAATAAACAAAAATAATAAAAAAATAAGAGAACATGTTGAGATCTGAATACGTTGTCGCTGTCAATTTAAATAATGGGTCCTGAAAAGAACGAATGGTACAAACAAAGTTTTCCTTATAAAAGTTAAGATTTATAGAGGTTTCCAAAAAGATTAAATTTCATAACACACAAATTCAGAATATATAAACAAAGACATACATATTAAATAAAATTTAAAAAAAATTACTAATCTGAAAAAAATTTATCAATAAAAAAATCATTAAAATTATAAAATTTAACAGTTTATTTGGTGCCTATGTTTTAATCATTGAACTGTAAGATTTGAGCTTCCTGAACTAGGATTTTTTGCCAGATATTGTTTTCAAATCTAGTTTTGGTGATATTTATTTATGTATGTTATATGTTGGTTATCCACCATGGGTGAACGGATTCACCGCAATTTTTGCTTTAGTATGTTCTCCCATGCATTCATAGATTAATAAGTTCGACAAATCTCCAATGCAATGTGTACACCATACCCCTACTCCATGGCTTCGTACGAACTGTTCTGGATTAGGTAATGTATTGTTGATGTTGGTATATTTTTTCGAAGAACGAATCAATCAGGTGGGCTAGTTTAATTACAGATATTCTGGCATCCGTGTATACCTGACCAGCTGGCAACTGATTGAACACTCTGATTATTTAGTCAGTTATATGAGGAAACACATCTTACCTGTCGGATTCGGGATTCGAACCCAAAAGTTTTCTTGCCGATACCGGGAATCGAACCCAGTACGCCTGGCATACCAAAACTAGACTTGCGCCAGTCTATCCGCTAGACCACATCGGCGCTTAGTTTTGGTGATATCTAGAGTTTGTTTTGATTAGGCCGCATGAACCATTATAAACAAAAATGAGTTATTGACTGCAAACGATTGGTTAACCTTTATTCTATCTTCTATATATATAAAAATGAATGTTTGTCTGTCTGTCTGTTCCCTATAGACTCGAAAACTACTGAACCGATCATCGTCAAAATTGGCATCTGAGGGTTTTTAAGGCCGGGGATGGTTTCTGTTATAGTCAAAACTCCATCCGACTTAAGGGAGGGGGGGCTTCCATACAAAGTTTGTAGTTTTTCGGAACAAATAAAAGTCATGACATCTATTTTCTCGAGATTTTTTCTTCATTTGGGCGGTTTGTTTTTCGTCTCCAAGGTCGAAGCGTCGAGCCAACGTCGCAAAAGGATAGTAACCCAGGCATAGCATACTGATCAGTGGGAATATTTTGGCGCGTATTTCTCAACCAAGAATATTTTCAATGCAAGGGGTGGCGATATGAAGCCTTGATGTGATTTTTTTCCTACTTGATTCCTAGCTCATTTGTTCAGCACATGGTTATAAATGACGCCTAGATGAGACCCAGATTGACATTTTGTCGATCGAGTAAAACATATACATTTTTTTGGCCAAAATCTGAATTTGAAAAGTCATGGCATCCATTTTTAGAGATTTTCTTTTATTTGAGGGGTTTGTTTTTCATCTCTATGGTCAAGCAAACGTCGTCGCAAGTGTTCATTGATCGCTGCAAAAATTTAACAATCAGGCGCCTGTTTCTCAACCAAGTACCTACATATGTTTCATATACACGTGGGGGCGATATGCAACCTAGATGTGTTTTTTTCTTGCTTAATTGCACGTGGAAATAAATGACGCCTAGATGTGACACGGATTAGTATTTTATCAATCGAATCATAACCAATTGAAAGTTTCGCAAAAATACTTCCATATTTAGTTCGTGTTAATGTAGGTAGCATTCGACTTTTCATTCAAGGAACATTAGAACATGTTCAAACGTTCAACTTTTTCTGTTAAAAAAAAAATTAAAATTATGTTTTCTTCTAGAAATTGTTACTTCGGCCCAAAAACACAACTGAAACGAGTTTAAAAATTAAACTGGGAGCTTTTATTTTTAAATAATTCTGAACAAACCATCGTACTTTTTTATTACATACCAATTCAAGTACGTACTTAACATGAAATGTGTTTTTGTGTTACATGGCTGCATAAAAGAGACTTTTGATCCGCTTTTTTTTGAAAAGCGAGACTTTAGAACTGATATTTAACTGGACGCAAAGTTTTTATGAGAAATTTTTAGTATACCCTTAAAGTGTTAAAAACAATATCCCTTCTGTCAACTTACACGGTGGGGCAAGGGCAAACGTCGAACTTTTAAGAGATTCATCTTCAAAATGATTCAATATGTTGGGAAGACCAGAAGGAGTATTCTGAATGTTGAAACTGAAGCGGATATTGAAAATTATTAAATGTCTTTGTAAATGACCTTAGAACGGCATTTGTTAAAAGTGGAGTAAAATAAAAATTAATACTGCAGGAATACTGCAGATATATCTGTGAAACTTGATAGAACAAAAAACAGGAATACGTATTAAATCCATTTTAAAGCCATTACTCTGACGCATCTGTAAATAAGCTTTACATTGACACTTGCCCAAATATACGAACAAATGTAAACTTATCATTTTTGAATATTTGACTTTCTGCAACTGATATTTTTTTGAATATTTATATTTTTTGTCGTAGTAAATTTATTTAAAAAAAAAAGAAATTTGCACTGTATTTAATACATAACCAATTTAAAATATTTTTCATTGCCATGATAATTGCTAATAATTTTGGAAAACTGCAAGCTATAATGTCTCATGTCCACGAGTTTGGAATATAGCAAAACATTTTTTTAACATAATTTTGGCGCGAAAAGGATAGATATTCAAACTGCTTCGCAGGCGATAATGGTGAAAAAAGCTGTTTGAAAATGGTTATTAAAAATCTTTTTCATCGTTTTTTTTTCAAATTTCTAAAGCTTATTTTTTCAACTCCAAAAAATACCCCAAATGCTCTCTAAAATCTAAATTTGAATATTTTTTTACAAATTACACTTATTTTCGGAAGGTGTAGCAAAGCACAACGGGTCAGCTAGTATTAGATAAAAATTTGGTCTTGTTTAATTTATTAATAACTCCTACAAAATGATTTGAATTTAAGACGTATTATGACTTTATCATTTTCGAGTGCAACTTGGTTTTAACGACTAATTGCGTTGCTCTGAATTGCCGTGCATGCAAAAGGACACAAAATAACAGTTCGGCGATTTGGTTTTTCGGTCCTTTTGCATTTTTGTAGAAATTGATGAAATTTTGTGAAAAATGTTAATAAATCTAACGAAAATCGAAAGAGTGTGTGTTTTAAGCTATCTTAGAAGAATGACCGAGTTAAATTTGGGGCAGGGTAAGTAAAATAAATGTTAAATTTTACTAGCCGAGACATTGAGATTTTTTTTAACTTCAATAGATGCATCCCGAACATTCGTCAGCGTTGGTCTGTTTACGTTGATTTGATAGATCAACAGAGTCCGTGGTGGTAGCTAGCAGTGTCCATATAGTCCAATAAAACATCCCTGCGATGGAGTTAACCGCGCATATCGATGCAAGGAGGCTTCAAGCGGGCACTTCCGTTATGTTTGCGGTTCCGAGAGTTTTTAACTGTACTTCATTCAAATTACAACAGAATAGATCGGAGTATTGGACAAATTAAATCAATTATCAAGTGAGATTCATCAATTTACACAAAGACGTTAGCGCCAAAATTCAATGCAAAAGGTTGTAAGTACACTTTGACTATTAAGAACAAAGTTAATGTCCATAACCAATACGCAGGAATATTCTGAATCAATTTTAAGATTGAATACCTAGTTTTCCGACAATTCTGAACAATGGTTTCAAAGCTAGAGTTTAAACAATGTTTCAAAACATCCAAAGCGATTTTCTCGAAAGTGGCCCATACGACCTAATCAAATCAAACTCTAGATATGTATTATTGAAATGAATTAATATAAATTTTGTTTTTTAGCTTGCGTAAAGCGTATAAGTTTTTTTCGGTTCAGAATGTACAAATATTTTATTATATTTAATTAACAATTTTAAGTAGAAAAGAGTAGATAAAAAAATTTGATTATAAAAAAGCTTAGCGGGCCACAAAAGAGTGCCTTGAGAGCCTTGTGTGCCTTGAGAAAATGCGGCCCGCGGGCCGCGGGTTGCTCACCCCTGACGCAAAGCCTTTTTTTCTTATGAAATAACTAGATAATTATTTTTTTTTTGCCAGGAATTTTTTTTAGGAAATTATTTCGTGGCATTCTTCCCTTTCCCGAGATAATTAATAAGCTAAAAAATTTTACAAATTCTGTTGACTAAAGTCTGCTTCATTTAATATTGGAACAAATTCTTTTGCTCATTGTGGCGCTCCTAGTGGACGGATTTGGAAACTTTTTTCACCCACGTGTCGGGAAATTCATTACCTTTCACCTTGTATTTATGTCATAACACCAAACGATAGCATTTTGTAAACAACCGCCATGGAAACCGAACGGAGAGATCAAATTGTGCACAGTTTTCTTGAAAATCCATTGTTGTCGGCATCGAAGCTAGCTAAACAGCTTAAAATGCCCAGAAATACCGTATGGCGTGTTATCAAGCAGTACAAGGAAACATTGACGACGGCTCGGAAGCCGCATTCGAAGCGTCGGAGTGGAACTGTCGACCGGAAACTGCGTGGGAAAGTCATCAAGGCCGTCAAGAGGAATCCCAATCTTTCAGACCGCGATTTGGCCAATAAGTTCCAGGCCGCTCACAGTACGGTGCGACGAATTCGTCTCCGGGAAGGAATAAGGTCATTCCGAGCCAGCAAACAGCCAAATCGGACGCTGAAGCAGAACAATGTGGCCAGAATCCGTGCTCGAAAGCTGTACGACCAAGTGCTGACCAAGTTCGACGGATGTATTCTGATGGACGATGAGACCTACGTGAAGGCGGACTTTGGGCAAATCCCAGGTCAAAAATTTTATTTGGCGACGGCTCGGGGGGATGTACCCGCAAAATTTAAGTTCGTGTTTGCGGATAAATTCGCCCGCAAGTACATGATTTGGCAGGGGATATGCAGTTGTGGACAGAAAACCAAAGTCTTTCTCACTGACAAGACAATGACATCAGAAGTCTACAAAAAAGAGTGCCTACAGAAACGGATTCTGCCGTTTATTAGTGCCCACGACCGTCCAGTAATGTTTTGGCCGGACCTCGCAAGCTGCCATTACAGCAAAACGGTTATGGAATGGTACGAACGAACGGGGTCAGCGTAGTACCGAAGGACCTCAACCCCCCAAACTGCCCCCAGTTCCGGCCGATAGAGAAATACTGGGCAATCACGAAGCGGAGGCTTAAGGCAAAGGGAAAACTTGTTAGGAACATGACTCAAATGAAGAACTGGTGGAATCAAATCGCCAAAACGGTGGACGAAAAGGGTGTGCGCCGCCTAATGTGCCGTATTACGGGAAAAGTACGAGAATTTCTTCGAAACAGCAATGAATAATTTTTTTAATTTTTTTTTATGAAAGAGTAAAGAAAATGCTACATTTGTATGAAAAACAAATTATGAATTCGTTAATAAATGACTGAACTACACGCAATTGTTTGTGTTCCAATATTAAATGAAGCAGACTTTATTGTGAGAAGTAAGCATCTGTCACTTGGCTACCAGCTTGTTGGTGTGTGAAATAAGTTATTGATGAATGAAATTTGAAGTTAAAATGGTTGGTTTAAAATTTTGAAATCTTAAGTTACAGTTCTTAAAGAAAGCGCGTTTAAAAGGGGAGGTAGGGTTATTAAGTGTCATGATTCAAGTTTCAATTCAAAGCGTTTGTGGAATTGCAATCCAAAATTTACAATTCAAAATTAGTTTCCTTTAGTAAACCTATTCAGTACCATAAAATAAAATGTCTCAGAGTGATATTGGGCTGAATTTGGAAGGAAACAAGCCAATTATCTGACATTTTTTAGTTAACAGTTCTTTTTAAATTCTTTTTGCGATCAAGTTATTTCCTGTTACTAGGGTAAATTTATTTATTGTACTGAAAATATAGCTTGGAAAAAAAATTCCAAGGGAGAGGGAGTTAAACACCCTCCCCCCCGCCCCCACCTCCTTTGCGCGGCTTTGTAACACAAAAACTTTCTAAGGAGTAATTGAAGCTCTTCCAATAAACGTCTCGCGCGTGATCCCGAGCAGAACAGTTCGCTTTTCGTGGTCTCTTAGATTGTGTTTTGCGGGAGCCAAAAGGAGGCAAAATTGATTATTAGTTGTGTAATAAGTGATGATTTTGGGATTTGGTGCTTAAAATTGTGTGCGACATCAATGAAAATACTGTTTTAAAAAGGATGATTTTGGATTAAAGAAATGGAAATGCATGGGAAAAGTGAGACAGAATACACTTTTGGGATTGGTTTTTGTGTAACGCGGGAGTTGGTTGATGAATTTAATGCAGTTGGCAGTTAATGCCCTTAATCGGAGTGAGGGGTTACTATTTAATGTGTTGTGTAGTGAGATCTATTCAAAAGTGGAAGTATATTGAAATGGAAATCCAGCGAAAGTTGACCTGCTCTTTTTTGCCATTTTCGAAACATGTCCGAACATGCTTGGTGGAGAATATCGGCATCAACAATACATGCAAGAGTGGACGCATCGGGTGAGGAAATTCCAATTTACTTTAATACTCCTTCTCTTTTGCTCTTTACTTCCAAACCACAATCTTCGATATATCCCCTGTAAAATAGAGCACATCACGTTTTTTTTTGCTATTATTTGTCTTTTTTCTTCCGCTAGGCTAGGTATAGTACTCTGAATGGTCATTGTTGGCTTGGGGGAGGGAAGGGAGGTATCACCTATGCTGTCAGTTTTTTTTTCTCTCTGTAGCACGGGTCCTAATTGAGAGGCGAGAGGAGTTATGTTGGAGTGTGGGAGGCACTGACAGTGAAAGCCTTTTTTTCTTTCACAAATAGCGTAGGTATGTGTGACTAGAGAGTAAAGACGATAGTGGGTTACGTGTTGCTGTCAGGCGCATATTGGATGTTTCACGCGTCGGAGTACATCGCTAGCATTCACATGCAATATCGAGTTACCAGAACAGTATAAAGATAATTTACATGAAGTTTCTATAATTTGCAATTGATGTTTTCATACTTCGTTCTTGTTATGTATTAGTTTCGTTTTAGCGCTCAATCAATGTGTCGCAAATGCAACAAAGTTGTTTGGTTTCAGATATTTGATACATTTGTAATTGAAATTACTCTATACCATGAATGTAACTATGATTCATAACGCTACGCAACTTACTCATGTAGAAATATCCAATAATTTACCCACAGTGTAAATAATTCTCAACTCAACTCACCCAATGTTGTTCTCATATTTCAATAATCAGTTGTTTTTCCCAAACATTAGTATAACAGATTGTTTAAAATAGAATGATTTATTCATGATTCTCCAAAATCATGAATGAAATTAATAAATACTCTTGTTTTCAGCTTTAAAGAAATAGTGGATTGCAGCAATGAAAATTAAAAATATAGTAATTCCTTCAATTTCAGTCATATGTATCCGTGTTAATCTTGGCGTATAACAAAGCAAAGAACTGATTATCATTCCAAATCCTTATTGTTTTGAATTGATTCAATTCATTTGTGGATGCAATCTTAATTTAGCTTAAAAATGCTTTCATCCGTGTTCGCTGTAATTATGCCGTCCTTCTTATATACTCTTTTTTCACAGAAGAAATTTATAGGAGCTGACATATGTGAGTTGAACTGCACTAAATTTAATTTAATTTTATTTTCATTTCAGTCATTATGTTACACATTTGTCAAAAAAGCATCAAAAAGTTATTGTTCAAAGTTTTTCAATATTTAGTCTTTTAATATGTTATTTAATTTATCATCCCGTTATTGGAATATGTCATTATATTTTATATTAAATCTAAAGTAGTGTTTTTTTTTTATTTCTTAAAATTCTTAAAATCATTATATTATATATTTATATATACCTTCATATTTTTATTTTATTTCAGGCAATTTATGTATATTTAATTTATTATAATTGCCCATGATTGCTACCAAACATACATATATACATACATAATCTATACGTTAACTTCACATTCCATAATTATATTCAAAGCAACTCTTATGAACCCTTTTATCTATCATCAGAACGATCACTCCGCGACGCCGTTTCACAGGATATTTGTAAGCAGCGTTTGGAGAAACTAAACAATCACGATGCAATGTGTCAAATGCTAATTAATCATATTGTTTCAGGTTTAAAGGGACAACAATTAATAGATGATTGATAGGTAACATTCGTTGCAAAAGTTATATTAAACATTGTAAAATACGCTATTTTAACGATTTTTTTTTTTTTTTGGTCGGAATGGAGGTCCACACTTAACAACAGTGTTGAATTTAAATCACATTTCTAGCACAACATTTCATGAGGGCGAAACTTGCAGCTAGCTCGAATCGTGAAAATAATTTTGCCCTCATGAAATGTTACGCTAGATTTATCCTTTTTCAAAATTTTTGTTGAAAATTGCGCACGACATAACGTCGTATACAGTAAATCACTTTAATTTTTTTTTTTCCTTTCAGCTGATCGTATTGATGAACAATAATTTAATAGCAAATATTTATTTTTCAGGCAATTTTTAATGTTTTATTTTTTATACTAATTCCTCAATTGTACCCTGTTATTGGAAAAGAAAATTCATGCAACAATGAATATTCAATTAATTTTTTTTTGTTTATTTTATTAAAAAATAAAACGCGCGTTAGCCGAGCGCTTTTTTAAGCGAACATGCTAATTTCTTTTTCCAAAAAAAATCGTCCAATGACACTCTTTTTTTAAGTATATTTGATGTGTCATGTTTCCCCCAAATATTCAAAATATTGAGGCAGTGGAAGGTTAGCTTTATTTTTTTCCTGATTTAAATCAATGAATTTAATATCAAATTTTAATACTGACAAATTTTAGTTTCAGTGCCATTTAGAGATTGCTGTTTATTCCTACGTCACTCAAGTTTCATATAATGTTGTTTTTATGTTTCTGTAATATTACGAGGTTTAATGCTTCCAGAGAAAATATTCATATTCATCATTATGCAATTGCATAAATTTTCGTTTCTATATAAATAGCAATTTTTCAGATTAAGTACAAACGTACAGTCAAGCAATGCAAAAACCTATTTATAAATGTTCATATTTATATTTTCATAGATATTATATTTTTTCATACTTTTTATATCATATTGCATTTTTTTCAATTGTTTTATGGTTTATATAAAATTATATTTTATATTACTTTGTTTCATTATATTATTTTTAATTATATTTTATTACAATATACTGTATTATATAATATAACTTTGTTTGACTACATTTTATTCATTTTATCGATGATATATTTTAACAACAAGGGCAGGGGCATCTGGGTATCCTCGTTTTACAAAAAGAGCGGGTTACCGTGTATGCTAGTACCGCATTGAATACTAGACGTTCCTCAATTTATGTCAAGGGAATTTGGCATGGTTGAGAAAAATAAAGTATTTGATTACTTTTTGTAAAATAAGGACGCACTCTTTTTTCGGAAGCCTTTGCGGCGGGATTATAATTTGCATGCTATCTTGGTTAGTCAACAACATGGTTATAGCTTCTCGAGACTTTTCCCAATTTTACCCTGGATATCGTTAGTGCCTCTGCTTACGATTCCATTCCCTTAGAAGTCTCATTGAGTTGTTATTATTGTGTTGCATGGTAGCCAAGATGGACGTGCGGGTTATTTTTTTTTGCCACAACCGCGGCGCTGCCGTAAACCCAACGTGGATACAATACATACATACATACATACAGTAATTGAAGCTCTTCCAATAAAAATTAATGTGTATCTTTTTTAGTACTCTGCTTCTTGCTAAATTCACATATGATTATGCTTTGCAGTTAACTTTGTTGTTAACCAAATCTAGTTTATGATCTTGAGATTTCAAAAACAAGCCCTTACAGATAATTCCATCCCCATCACATCACTTTCCACAATTTCAACCACCCCATTTGTAATTCTGCTCGCAAATGGAGGCGCATGGTAGCTGACGTTTTCCTCAAACTTCATCTGGTGATAAGTGAGTAAAAATCGTTCCACCTGTCAACGGGATTCTTCCTTCCTTCCTTGTTCATAGGCACTAAAAACTACGAGCTTATAAAGTAGCAAATGGACCATTTGTGTCCTCGTGCACTGCAGCAGTTTCCCCCCAAAGGATTGCATATGCACTTGTAGCTCGGGTAGCCAGAAGCAAAAGAGGGACAGCGAGCTGCTGAAATCCCGAGATTCTCGAACGCGGCCAGAATGGCAACCCCAAAAAGGTATAACCTTAACCAAACAACAACACACGAAAAAAGAGGCGGAGTGAATTGAAACCGCTCAAGTGCACGGTGAAATGTACTTACTACTTTTGCATTTCGTCCCGCGCACATGGACACACTCGGATGGATTTTGGCGGACTTTTGAAGTGTGTGCTGCACTTTGGCACTCAGCGCTTTTGGCCGGTTTTATGCATCGTCAAAACGATTTGAAGAAAGGAAAAAAAGCCAGCTCTTGTGAAGGGTTCTTATGAGAGGCTTTTTGCGCAAGCCAGAGCGCGGTTTCACTTTGTGGTCTGCTTATTTTGTTTGCTACCTTCCGATGAATGGCAGCGAGGATGAGGAGGAAGGCTGCGGAGATAACCATTGTTGATTGACAAATGAATGCGTGTGAAAAGCATCGCCATCACCGTTTTGCATATTCGAATTGAACAGAGCAGAACAAAACGGGATAGGAGGGCGCAGGGCTCTCGTTTTTGGGGCCTGGCCGGTTTGTTTCTTTGATTGACTTTGCACTTTCAGCACGCTCGGCTCGCTGCTCGGGTGATTTGTGTGAACGCCATTTTGACATTCCTGAATCGGTGGAAGGTGGATGGGCCCAGGTGTGGGATCATGTGCCAAATGGAGAATGACACTTATTGTGAACATGAGCAACAACTTTCAAGAAGTGTGCTAATACACGATCTGGTTTCTGAGAAAAGATCAAATCTACAGAACCTTTCCAATATACGTCTTCTGGAGGGTACTTCAAAGAAATGATCCAAACTCAATTTGTACACATTTCATTGCAGTTTTTCGAGAAAAAAAATTAAAAATGAGGAATTGTTGCACCAAACGTATTGCTCACATAGTTTAATTTTAAATCAAATCTATATTTTTCGAATGTTCGAATACAAGGATTATATCACGATAAAGATTATGCTCTTGATTTAACAGTTTTAATTTCCATAATGCTTCAGAACAAATTTCAAAAATCCATTTTTTTTTGTCAAGAAATAAGACAACATATACTCAGAATCTGGTTTAAAAAAATTTCGTTCACAAAATACGATATAATTATGTTTGGTGGCTGGCAATTTGATTCATTTCATGTTTGTTTCTGATTCCTTTGATACCAATTTTCAAATGTATTTCTATTTAAAATAAGCTCATGTTATTCTTTATGGAAAACAATGAGACTATTTTGTTTACTAACAATTCTGATATTTGAAGAAAACCTTAAAAATTTATTGAAATTTACGGTTTATGCTCTTTCTTAGTTTGATAACTCGTGTTTCTCTTATACTTTCCGTCACCGTCGAAAATTTGATAGTTTTCAGGTGAGAAGATGTACCCAAACGACCTGTAGACATTAGATTTAATCCTAAAATTAATTTTTCTTTGGTAATTCTGAATATTGGATTTGATTTATGATTTTCAGAGTTGATTAGAAAAAATGTCCAAACACCTGATAATAGATTATAAATAACTTTAGCTTTTACTTTTTTAACCTTTGTTTTCTGTTGAAATAAAACCTAAACGCTAGTGAAATTTTCACTTTGCTTTTGTTTTAAATTTTTAATTCAAATTGTTTAACCGAATGAATCAGGCCGATATTTAATATTCAATTACTGATAACCTTTTGGTTAAAATCAATACTAAAAATTACATGTTTTTTTTTTCGATATGGAAGGATTCCAACTACCTATTCCCCTAATAAAATAAGGCTCTTTACTCTGCACATTTCAGTTGCTTGAAAATCCATTGGTTTTTTTTTCAGAGAAAAATTCGAGTGAGACAGATTATGCGAAGGAGAGTGATGTAAATTTAAAATTTTTCGTATGATTAATAGATCTTGCTTTACATGTAAAACTCGCTATAATCTGAATAGATAAAAAGATTGTAGACGATTGTAGATAAGATTTGATATTGTTAAAAATATACTGAAGATTTTATCTTATTTCGTTATTTTTCGAGCTATGTTGTCATATTGGAGGTCGGTAATATTTTTGATGTGTCAAAACTTACCGTCCTACCTACTTTGGAAGTTAGAATAAAGATCCTAATTTCATAGTAATGCGGACATGAAAAAATGTTTTTGTCAGTTTTTCATTGTAATTAGTAAAATTACCAGCTTTGTATGAATCAATGAGTGAAAAAGTTCAATAACTTTTTCATTTTAAACATTTTTTGTCAGCTCGTTAGATATGAAAAATTTATATATTCGAAGCGAAAAACAAATAGGCATCTTTTGGCTGAAAACCCCATCAATAAAGACAAAAATAAAATAGGCATCCCTAGAATATGTCATAATATGTGTCACCCCGACCAAAATAGTTTTTAAAAGTAAGTTCTTTTTTGAAAATTTATGCAAAATACTGGCTGAAAAAATATAAAGTTGAGAAAAACACTAAAGAGTGAAATATTAACAAATATAAAATACGCTTTTCAAAAAACAAATGTAATGAAACATGTCTTTGATATTGAAACATCGAAACTTCCAAAACCGTTGTTAATTTTTTGTTTTAGATCGTTGATATTATAACTCATTTGCTGATCCCGTGAGAGCTGCGTTTCGTTTGTAACTGATAAAATATTAGAATTGAATGACTTTCAAATGACAAATAATCTGAATCTTTCATTACTGTCAAATGGAAATCCTCATAAAGCATATTTATTTTAGGATCAGAAACAACTTTCAATAACTTCGATAATTCAGTTGCTACAGCAGATCTTAACTGTACGAAAATCATTCATATACACTAGACTAGTGCAGTGGTCGGCAACTTTTTGAGTCACCAGAGCCAAAACATCAAAATTTTCAAATAAAGTTTTTGAGTTCCAAACTTAGCTTAGCTTAGCTTAGCTTGAATGAAATAAAGTTTTTGAGTTCCAATCTGCCGAATTACAGACATCATGACTTATCCGATTTAAAATTGGCGTAAAATCAGATGAAATTAATGAAGTCGAAAAATTTCATTTTCCTTAATAACACTTAGTCAACTGATTTCATATCTAATTTCAAAGCCAAAGAACCAAAGCATTAAACTTGCATGAGTATATGAATATTTTCTGAATCAAGGGTTAGGATAAAAAGTTGGAAAAATTGACAAAGGTAAAAAACAAAATTTAAAAAAGGTTTAACAATTAAATATGAATTAATTTGCAACACGAAATGATTGCATGTCCGTGACTTAATGTGGTTTGTGCTTTTGGCAACTTTTGCTAGAGGGTCATAATCAAAACTATGAATATTTTTAAAGACTGAAGATTTTCTTAAAAGATCTAAAAATACGAAAAATTTTGATTTTGATTTTTGACTATTTTCGCGTGCTCTTTCATTACGTCGTTTAAACAAAACGTAAATTATAACTTTTATAACAAAAACTACAGAAACGGACCCAAATTATTCACAACTTCTTATTATTTAGACATTTTTGTCTGGACAAAATATTTTAGAAGTTGAATACAAATTTTGAAGTTGTTTTTCGTACTGAGAAGCAATCAGATGTTTTATACGACGTAAAGAAAGCAAATTCAAGAACTATTTTTTGACAGCAAAGATTTAACTAGTTATTGAGATACCGAAAAGGCTTTTGTAATTTCTTTTCGTTTCGAATATTTAGTTCATGAAGTTGTATATATTTTAACGAATTGTAACAGTGGCAAAAACAAAAATGTGGGCTGGATTAGTTCCAAGCTCAATCAGAATGTGTTGTTCTTGAATCGATATTAATTTAAAATTATTTCATTACAAAAGGTGGCCAGATTGCCCGGTTTTATTCGGGTTTGCTCGGATATTCAATTTAAAATTTGGGAAGAGTCTGGTCCGGCCTAGTTGCCCGGAGAAGCCCGGATTTCACCCGGGTTTATATTCATTCTCATTCTCAAATCGAACTTTGAAAAATATGTGATGTAGGTACATTTTTGTTGTTTATGTGCCCAAAATGATTTTTTTAAGGAAGTTTTTTATGCAAGTCATGAAAAGTTTTTTGAAAGAAAAAATACGATTGAAAATCCTTTGACAAATTGTGATGAAACAAAATTGTTTTAAGTCTTTTTTCTTGATGTTTTATGAGTAATTCCCAGGTTCTGACAAAATTTTACCAGATCACCAGGTTTTATGATAAAATATCCCGAATTAGTCCGGCCCGGATATGTTCTGATGAAATTCTGGCATTACATCATATTATTTAATTTGGTAAACAAAAGTATTATCAATTGAAAAGGAGTTATCTTTTAAAGTTATATATTTTTTTTAATTCAGTGCTCAAAGATTATTGCATGCAAGCAGATAATTCATTCTTTTATGCAAATTTAAAAATTTTTAAACGCTAAGTTTTATTTGAAAATGACGTCAAAAACTGGTTATTTCGAATTCCAGAATTCAGTAACATGTCTAATTTCGTCTTTTTTTATTTTATGTGCTGAGTTTCAATTATTTTCTTTTGAATATTAAATGCAATATTTTTTCAATCATTAAATTATTACAAAACTAAAGTTATTTCATTCGATTCGAGTAACTTTAAAATAAAATTGACTTCATTATTTCACATTTATCAAGACATTACTCATCAAAGTTGAAAACCGCTTTCGAAATCATGGATTTATTTCAAAGCAGTTTCAAAAAAACTTCAACACGTACAACACAGAACTGTATTTTTTTTATCGTTCTTGACTGCTTATTTGAAAGCTTATCAACCGTGGGATGAAGAGATAGAATCTCTAAAAAAAACTTTCCATAACCAATGAGTTGGTTGATTTATATTACCTTGACAAAAACATTTCATGAAATAGTTTGACGCTCTAGCATAAAAACAATGCAATTTAAAAACACTTTTTGTTTATTGCGTTTACATTTTTCATAAAGTATTTAGCTTCTTCTCAAGTTTAAAAAAAATAAGTTAGATTATATGTAGGTGAAACCAATAATTAAAGACAAGCTTCATTTCCAGCTTTTTTTTAATTGCTTGGATGATTCAATATGATTTCTTCTTCCATACAAATTCTCATACCATATTAAAGTGCGTTGTGCTTGTTCAGGAGCCGATCAAATCATTTTAAATTTTACACTGATGCTCGATGGCCCTTAATGCTTTAAAAACATATACCAAGTTGCAGAAAGTCAATTTAGGATGATGTCGAATTTCAACTTATCATAAAATTTGACCAAAAATCTTATAAGTTCTAAATAACTTTATAAACGATTAAACATGTGATTTAAAATATAAATCTAAGCATTCGAACCAATACTCATTCACGGCAGCATTGCTAAAGTAGTAAAATAAAAATATTTTTTTTTTGTCTCATTTATATGGGACACATTAACTTAATAATATTAAGCAAACAGAAGCGCCACCAAATCCTCTATACTAGAGTCTAGAGTAGTTCTAATGCTTTTGGGAACAGGCATGTACGTAAAGGGGCATACGACCATTCTTTTATTTTATGTTTCCAAAATTTTGGGGCAAAAATTTTGTAATGAAAATATACTTTCGATATATGCAAGTGCAAATAGTTCCACTTCCTATACAATAAATAAATCAAACAATCCGTTGGTATAAAAAACTCATAGATGGCAGGAAAATATTAATTTTTTAACCTGTTTTTTCCACTTCAGAATGCTTTAGAAAAAAGAACTTTCATAATTTTAGGTTTCAAATATCATTTCATGATACACTTTTGTGGGTTTTCATTTTTACGTCCGGGCTTGTGATATAGCTCAGTTGGCTAATCAGTTGCTTCCTGAGCCGATGTCCGTGAGTTTTAGCCCAAGAGTAAACATCGATCACAGTTGTACTGAATAAGTTTTTCAATGACTTTCCGTCAACTTCATCGTTGATATAAGTCAATGATATAAAGATTTTGAAACGACTATAATCGCAACAAAAAAAATACATCCTTGGACTTACAAAAATTCCTTCACCTAGTTGAGAGGCGGTAGAATTGGATCATCGATTGTCTGATTACAAAACAGGCATGCTAGCCATCAGGCTAAACAAGCGTCCAAATGTTTGCTTTCATTTTTTTCTATCTTTAAAACGTCGAAGAATTACCTGGCGTCGCGAATCGAAGCCTTCTACTGAGATGAAAAAGAGTTTTTAAACGTCATTATTAATAAGCTCTTGAACTATAGCTTGATTCAAATAGAATTGAAACGAAAACAATCGCCTGATTTTCAGTTATTCGTTATTCAATTCAAGATCTTTTTTTATACAAATGTAGGGTTTTCTTCATACTTTTATGGAAAAAATATGGATTAAATTATTCGTCACGGTTTCGAAGGAATTCTCGAACTTTTCCTATAACACGGCTCATTAGGCACTTTTTTCGTCCATCGTTTTAGCTATCTTATTCCACCATGATTTCATCTGATTGATATATTTGAAAACCTATTTCTTTGCTTTGCTTGAGTATCCTTTTCTTTACAAAAAAAAACAATGACATCGGAACTATATCAAGAAGAGTGTCTTCAAAAACGAATGTTGCTGTTCATTCGATCTTACGACCATCCCGTAGTGTTTTGGCCAAAATTGGCAAGCTGTCTTTACAGCATAGTCGTTCAAGTTGAAGTCAGAAAATGGGGTCCAGTTTGATCCACCCCATTGAGAAATACTGGGCAATGAAGCAAGCTTTATGTCAAACTGGCTGACCCGGCAAACTTCGTTAAGCCTTTGAATTTCGCAAAAATAATGAACATGTAAATAAGCAGAAAATAGATAAATGATTATAAACGCTCATGAAACTGGATTGTTACCTTCAAACGGAGTGAATCGACACAGTTTTCGACTATTTTCGTAATACTTCTGTCATATTATGGTAGTGCCTACCTCCAGGGGCAAAAATTTTCGAAGAAGATTGACTTCCAACAAAACTGAAAAGCGAATATCTTCTGGGATATAGTTAAAAATCTATTTTATTCCGTTTTGCATTTTTTTTTTCATTTACAGAGGATCCTTGACACCGATATGTTCAATTTCTATTAATCCCAAGATAAGTGCCAAAAAATGTTTTGTTGAAATGTGTAGTCATTTTAAGCAGTTTTGATCAACTATATTTCCTTTTGCGCCAAAACCATGTTTGAAATTTTCTTTATCTACATGGAATTTTTATTCACAGCAATTTCAAATCAAACGGTTATAAAATCTTTTTTTACTTTGAGATCTTGAATTCAAAATCAGAAATGAAATTCAAAAAAGTCTTTACAAATCTAATTCAGTTTTCATTATCTCTGTTTTGGATCTTGAATCATATTTTCGTCGAGACTAAAATTTTTATTATCCAAGCCTCTTGTATTTGAAGTTGTTATTGAACCAGTTATCTGTTCTTGATTTCTGATACTGAGTGTTGGATCAAATTATGAATTTTATTTTTACAAAGTCAACCCTATTTTTATCCATAATTTTGTTTAGTTTTTAAGCACCTTAGTATGAAAGGAAGAAGTGGATAGTATCTAACATTTCCTTGGTTTGCTGATGAAATTCACATAGAATTACAAAGTTAATATCATTCTATTCTCGAACTACTCATTACATTCTTGACGTCGTCTTATTCTGTTAATTAAAAATTAGACGTTCTCTTGGTGTTATACCATAAATATGAACAGAAGATTCTGTAATGGAATATTTCATTGTTATCTGTTCAGTTGTTATCCAAAACTTCCACAGTCATACGTAGAATATTATTTTTCTTGAATAATATGACAGTTTTTCATTTAATCGAAAAAAAAAACAAAACAAAATAACGGAGTAAATAGAAGAGATCAGAATTTATTCCGCGCATATCCTGGTCAGGCAAATTTATTCTATCTAAAAACGTAACAATATCCGGGCATTTGATTTCAAAATTGTCAATCCAAAATCCGGGCAATACCAAGCAAATTAGGGTTTAATTCAGAAACTACTCAAAAAAAAAAAAATAAAACGAAAAGCACTTTAATATTTTTTTTCTTCGAAACACATAAGAAATTTTGAATCGTGTTTTATGCATCCAGAAACCGTGCATGATTATTATGTTAAAAGTTACTCAAAAAATTTCGTTTTAGTACGAACTTAATAAGAGGTTTTTTTTTATTAGGCAAATGAAATGACTAAATCAGGAAAATTCGGGTTTTTTTTTATCAAAATCCGGACTACCGGGCTGGACGACTTGACTGGCCCTTTAAATTTTGTTTTATCAATTACCCGGTCAAGTCCGGGTAAAACCGGGCAATCCGGCTAGTTTTGAGTAAATAAGCTTAAAAGATGTTAAAGTTGCCTTGATGATGAAGCAAAAATCACAATTTTCGAAAATAGGTTTCACCCCAGTGAACAATTACATCCAAGTATCCATTTTACTGGTGCTACGTGAAAAGTACACTTGCAACAGAAATGGGCGCCAAAACTTTATATAGAGAGATGGATGAACATCAGTAAGCCTTGATTGCTTTTGGCGCCTTCCTACTCTGGGTGATTCGAAAGAAAAAAAAATGGAAATTGGCTGCCATGACTTTTATTTGATACGAATAAAAACTAAAAATTAATTTTCAAATTCAACAAAAACATTTTCGAAATTATCTCTCCGTTGAGTTATTCTTCGAGTGGAGACGAACACAACAAAAAAAATCGCATGCAAATCGGATGATCCAGTGAAGAGTTTTGCGTGTGCGCACATTTCTGTATGGTCTGTCTCTCTCCCTGTTTTATATATATAGATAGCTGACCCAGTAAACTTCGCTTTACCTTTAAATCAATAAATCGCATTAAAATTGATCGATTTCTGTTCCACTTTAAATTGATTTTGTATGGGAGGCCTTCTTCCATAAAAGTGAGATTCTTGAAAGTATTATACAAACCATCTCTGACCCGAAAATCCCTCAGATACCAAATTTCACTTCACTCCGATCGTCTGTTTATACGTGATGATGTTACAAAGAAAACGCCTCCATTTTTATATATAAGATACTTCGAGATACTCTGCCAGTGGATAAGGCATGCCAAAGCACTATAGAATTATTTATTTCATCCAATAAACTTTTCAATCAAAAATTCAGATCAATTCATTTGAAAACTCCATAATTTTAGTTTCAAACACGGATGTATTTGGAACTTGAAATTGGAATGGAAATTGGAATTCGCTGGATTCGATTTAAAATGCTCTAATGGTTACAACTATAAAGCGGCATCCGTAAATTACGTAACGCAAATTGCACTTTTTTATTCCCTTCCCCCGGATATCACAAATCGTAACGCTTTGACGTACCCCCCAATGAAAATAACTTAACGCTAATAATTAACACCCCCTCCTCCTCCTCCACCATTATCAATTTTTTTAAATACTTATTTTCGAAGGTAAAAAAAGATTTTTACTTACAATTTCTTAATGTTTTTCAAATCGGAATTTATATCTATCCAAATCGCTTCTTAGCACTCATTGATGATAACTCGCTGATAAAATAGAATTGATTGTCTTATTATCTAGCCTCAAGGGGACTTCAAGTGTTCATTGATCCATCCCAGCACATGCCCAACCCTATGGCAAATCCAAAAAATAAAATCAATGTGTCATCATTTTAAGCGGTCAAAAATAGACAAAAAACCATCCCCGATGACAAATGATGTCCATCGGCTTGAGGTGTCTTCGTCGTCGTCGTGGCATAAAATATCAATTATGGGCGTCTCCCAGGCATACACAGGTTTATTTCACAAGGTTATTTCATTATAACCGGGTAAAAAATAGACGGACATTCGGAAAGGATTACGGAGGTGTGGGACTTGTTGAGTCAATCTGGTTGTGTTCAAGGCTCGTGAGAAACACATCGAGAGGTCCAGGTAACAACAGAAAACATGAATGAATCTCTAATCTCGAATACGGATATCCTTGGAAACGGACAAAACTTCGGGTGAAATGGAAGTACATCTATAAACTTCACGGTTAGCTGATATTTTCAATCAATTGGAATAAAGTCTGGTATACTATCCTGAAGCATTCAAATAATACCTGCAAAGCTACCCGAAGACCTACCAATACGAGTGCATCTTGACAACTTTGTTACCAAACCAGCCAACATCATTCGGAGCCCGGGATCATTAACAGCTCGATCATCTCCGGCTGGCGATGTCGTTGTTTCAGAGCATCGTCAGCCAAACGGTGAATTTATGCTCCGCCCTTGTGCAATCCATCCGAATCATACACTCACTCACTCACATTCATGCCCCCTCGCGAATGAAATAAAGTCTTGAAAAAAGGCCCCTCATTCGCCACTTGCTGGAGGCATGCAAAGCTCAGCAGCAAACGACCGATCAAAGATCGACGGGCAGCCAACCGAGCAGCTTGGGGAATGTATGTAAGTATGAAGAACAGTACATTGAGGCTCACTTTTTTTTCGTATGACCGTATTTTTTGCGGCTTGATCCCCCCTCCTTCTGATCCCCAACATGCCGAAAACGGTGCATCGACGCGATATGATACGTGTGTTGCCACTTCTCTACTACTTACAGCTGCTGGCTGCCGTCGGAGAAATGTAAGAGCTGCTTTTAATATAATAATAATAACACACTTAGCTCACTGGGGCCATCAAGTTGAGCTCTTTTTTCCAACTTGCTTCCTTCCATCGTCGAATCAACCAACCCGAGAGGCTTTCTCGGATCTGAGCTGCTCTCTGCCCATTTTTTTTCGTTTTGTTTCTTTGGTCCCGCTCCGGTGACTTTGGTGTGTAATTATTTTCACTGAAGCAGCTATCTCACTTACTCTCAACCCCCCAAAGCTTTGTGATCTCTTGCTACTGACTGATGACTGATGAGTGACTGGGGTGGGCCAACAGCGAAGAAAGGAGGGCACACCCGATTCAATTGAAGACAAACCCTGAGATGTGCACATGATCCCCCATGCATCGATTCATCCATCCATCCATCCATCCATTCATTCGACCATCCGGTTCAACCGAAGAAAGGTGCGAGGGCAAGTGCATTTAAATATTCATACAATGCTGCCAGATTGTTTGACCACGCTAGGACTATAGCATGACACAATTTGATACAAGAAATGCATTAAAAAAATTCATGCAAAAGATGAAAAATGTCGAAAATGTCAAAAGTGTCAAAAATGTCAAAAATGACAAAAATGTCAAAAATATCAAAAATGTCAAAAATGTCAAAAATGTCAAAAATGTCAAAAATGCCAAAAATGTCAAAAATGTCAAAAATGTAAAAAATGTCAAAAATGTCGAAAATGACAAAAATGTAAAAACATGTCACAAAATGTCAAAAAATGTCAAAAAATGTCAAAATGTCAAAAATGATAAAAATGTCAAAAATGTCAAAAAAGGTCAAAAATGTCAATAACGTCAAAAATTACATAAATGACAAAAACGAGAAAAATGACAAAAATGTCAAAAATGTAAAAAAATGTCAAAAATGTCAAAAATGTCAAAAATGTCAAAAATGTCAAAAATGTCAAAAATGTCAAAAATTTCAAAAATGTCAAAAATGTCAAAAATGTCAAAAATGTCAAAAATGTCAAAAATGTCAAAAATGTCAAAAATGTCAAAAATGTCAAAAATGTCAAAAATGTCAAAAATGTCAAAAATGTCAAAAATGTCAAAACTGTCAAAAATGTCAAAAATGTCAAAAATGTCAAAAATGTCAAAAATGTCGAAAATGTCAAAAATGTCAAAAATGTCAAAAATGTCAAAAATGTCAAAAATGTCAAAAATGTCAAAAATGTCAAAAATGTCAAAAATGTCAAAAATGTCAAAAATGTCAAAAATGTCAAAAATGTCAAAAATGTCAAAAATGTCAAAAATGTCAAAAATGTCAAAAATGTCAAAAATGTCAAAAATGTCAAAAATGTCAAAAATGTCAAAAATGTCAAAAATGTCAAAAATGTCAAAAATGTCAAAAATGACAAAAATGTCAAAAATGACAAAAATGTCAAAAATGTCAAAAATGTCAAAAATGTCAAAAATGTCAAAAATGTCAAAAATGTCAAAAATGTCAAAAATGTCAAAAATGTCAAAAATGTCAAAAATGTCAAAAATGTCAAAAATGTCAAAAATGTCAAAAATGTCAAAAATGTCAAAAATGTCAAAAATGTCAAAAATGTCAAAAATGTCAAAAATGTCAAAAATGTCAAAAATGTCAAAAATGTCAAAAATGTCAAAAATGTCAAAAATGTCAAAAATGTCAAAAATGTCAAAAATGTCAAAAATGTCAAAAATGTCAAAATTGTCAAAAATGTCAAAAATGTCAAAAATGTCAAAAATGTCAAAAATGTCAAAAATGTCAAAAATGTCAAAAATAACAAAAATGTCAAAAATAACAAAAATGTCAAAAATGTCAAAAATGTCAAAAATGTCAAAAATGTCAAAAATGTCAAAAATGTCAAAAATGTCAAAAATGTCAAAAATGTCAAAAATGTCAAAAATGTCAAAAATGTCAAAAATGTCAAAAATGTCAAAAATGTCAAAAATGTCAAAAATGTCAAAAATGTCAAAAATGTCAAAAATGTCAAAAATGTCAAAAATGTCAAAAATGTGAAAAATGTTTAAAATGTCAAAAATATCAAAAATGTCAAAAATTTCAAAAATGTCAAAAATGGCAAAAAATTAAAAATTGTCAAAAATTACAAAACTGAAAAAATGACAAAAATGGCAAAAAAGACAAAAATGACAAAAATGACAAAAATGACAAAAATGACAAAAATGACAAAAATGACAAAAATGACAAAAATGACAAAAATGACAAAAATGACAAAAATGACAAAAATGACAAAAATGACAAAAATGACAAAAATGACAAAAATGACAAAAATGACAAAAATGACAAAAATTACAAAAATTACAAAAATTACAAAAATTACAAAAATTACAAAAATTACAAAAATGACAAAAATGACAAAAATGACAAAAATGGCAAAAATGACAAAAATGACAAAAATGACATAAATGACAAAAATGACAAAAATGACAAAAATGACAAAAATGACAAAAATGACAAAAATGACAAAAATGACAAAAATGACAAAAATGACAAAAATGACAAAAATGACAAAAATGACAAAAATGACAAAAATGACAAAAATGACAAAAATGACAAAAATGACAAAAATGACAAAAATGACAAAAATGACAAAAATGACAAAAATGACAAAAATGACAAAAATGACAAAAATGACAAAAATGACAAAAATGACAAAAATGACAAAAATGACAAAAATGACAAAAATGACAAAAATGACAAAAATGACAAAAATGACAAAAATGACAAAAATGACAAAAATGACAAAAATGACAAAAATGACAAAAATGACAAAAATGGCAAAAATGACAAAAATGACAAAAATGACAAAAATGACAAAAATGACAAAAATGACAAAAATGACAAAAATGACAAAAATGACAAAAATGACAAAAATGACAAAAATGACAAAAATGACAAAAATGACAAAAATGACAAAAATGACAAAAATGACAAAAATGACAAAAATGACAAAAATGACAAAAATGACAAAAATGACAAAAATGACAAAAATGACAAAAATGACAAAAATGACAAAAATGACAAAAATGACAAAAATGTCAAAAATGACAAAAATGACAAAAATGACAAAAATGACAAAAATGACAAAAATGACAAAAATGACAAAAATGACAAAAATGACAAAAATGACAAAAATGACAAAAATGACAAAAATGACAAAAATGACAAAAATGACAAAAATGACAAAAATGACAAAAATGACAAAAATGACAAAAATGACAAAAATGACAAAAATGACAAAAATGACAAAAATGACAAAAATAACAAAAATGACAAAAATGACAAAAATGACAAAAATGACAAAAATGACAAAAATGACAAAAATGACAAAAATGACAAAAATGACAAAAATGACAAAAATGACAAAAATCATAAAAATGACGAAAAGGTCGAAAATATTAAAAATTACTTAAAAATTATTTGTTTTCTGATTTTTGTTTTTCATCCGATTTAGATTTCTGACTTCTGACTTCTGACTTCTTGCTTCTGACTTCTGACTTCTGACTTCTGACTTCTGACTTCTTACTTCTGACTTCTGACTTCTGACTTCTGACTTCTGACTTCTGACTTCTGACTTCTGACTTCTGACTTCTGACTTCTGTCTTCTGACTTCTGACTTCTGACTTCTGACTTCTGACTTCTGACGTCTGACTTCTGACTTCTGACTTCTGACTCCTGACTTATGACTTATGACTTATGACTCCTGACTTCTGACTTGGGACTTGGGACTTCTGACTTCTGACTTCTGACTTCTGACTTCTGACTTCTGACTTCTGGCTTCTGGCTTCTGACTTCTGACTTCTGACTTCTGACTTTTGACTTCTGACTTCTGATTTCTGACTTCTGACTTCTGACTTCTGACTTCTGACTTCTGACTTATGACTTCTGACTTTTGACTTCTGACTTCTGACTTCTGACTTCTGACTTCTGACTTCTGACTTCTGATTTTAGATTTCTGACTTCTGACTTCTGATTTCTAATTTCTGACTTCTGACTTCTGACTTCTGACTTCTGACTTCTGACTTCAGACTTCTGACTTTTGATTTCTGAACTTTGACTTTTGACTTCTGATTTCTAACTTCTGACTTCTGATTTCTGATTTCTGATTTCTGACTTCTGACTTCTGACTTCTAAAAAAGAAAGAAACAAATTAAATTTCAATTTAATAGTCCATGTTCACATTTAACGAAAATTAACTGAAATTCTAGTATTTCTGAATCTGAAAATTTGGGGTCACTAAGCGAAAAAGTTTTGCGTTTGTTTTGTTTTATTATTTCCAGAATTTAAACATTTGACGTGAATGTTGACTCCGCTAATTAACAGTAAAAACGGCAACCCTTCCTCGGATTCAGCGAGTGAAAGAGAGAAAGTATTCCCAACCCAACCCGCTTGTTGCAATTTGTATGGTGATTTTGAAAGCCGCATTATCATGTAGCTGCATATAGCTGTAACATTGGCAGGCAGCCATAATCATCAACAGTGTCACCGAAGCGAGACGAAATTTCCTTGTTCACTTTTTTCAATGACGTACGATGAAGAGACTGTCCAACGTGGGTTAACAGGGAATATGAGTGGAATGGAGGGAGAGGGTCATTCAATTGAATCATAATTGCTCACAACAGGTGGTGCTGCCAAGTGCTGCCCACTTCCGCTGAAGCTTTTCTTGTTCCTTCCCTCTGAATGCCATCATGAAAGTTAAGACCCTGGAGTAGACTTAAGACCGCCCCTCGTTGGATGAAATTGGGATTTTTCTTAATGGCGATCCGTTTTTTATCGGTGCAAAGAAATTGTTGCATGGTTAGAAAATATTGATAATTAAGAACAAGCTCATATTTGAATAAAAATAATTTCGTCCGGGTAGTTATGTAAGGTACTGATTCCAAATCTTAAAAATACAAACTACATTGCTTTGAAAAGGTTTCTATTTTTTAAGAGAAAGAATACTTTGGTGCCATAAACATAAATTGCTTCAAATCAAGGATTATCTATAGGGATTTAAGAAACGAATTTTAAAATGATGAAATTTTTGGAGGTGACGGAAAGTATAATAGAAACATTTGATGCCTCATGTATCTCTTAAACTTTCCGTCACCTCCGAAAATTTCAGGAAAGAACATAATATCATGAATTTCCCAAAAAAGATACAACTGCTCACCGACGGGACTTGAGCCCGCAATCTCCGCTTCAGTACAATGGTGTGTTAGCCAATTTACAAGGAACATGCTGGGATTGACCGACACAAGCGTATACGACAAGCTCCGCCGATCAACTGCTGGACCTTCTATCGAAACACACAATGTATGTCCCGCATATCTCTATCACCATACCACCTACCGACTCAGGATATAGCCGTGCGCGTACACGGTCGATTGCTTCAATCTTGCCGCAACTTACTGTCAAATGAAGAAGCAATCAGTGCTGCTCAAGGTGTCTTGTCATGCAAACTCAAGCTTTGGAGCAATTGTGGACAGTCAACAGAGTTTGTCAGGATATCGTAAACAAACATTCGCTGCAAATATGTTCTTCTTTGGCTTAGAGACGGTATAGACAAAAGGGCACACCTTTGTGAGTAGGGCGGTAGCCTTACAGGGTCTCGCCAGAACAGTTGACGCAACGCATAACGGAGAAATTTTCTCATGGACAGAATGATAGGGTGCCCAAACTGGTGCCGCATATTCCAAGGCCCTTCGCACCAAAGAGCAGAACACTGTCTTGAGCGCGTATGGATTCTCAAAACTCAAAGTATTTTGTCGCAGGAATCCAAACAAAGCGAAGGCTTTAGCTGTTGTTGTCGCAATATGCTGATTAAACGAGAGCTTCTGATCAAAGATTACTTCGAGATCCTTAATGGTGACAAGTCTTTCGAGCGGAGTGCCACCAGAAGCGCAATCGAAGACTAAAGAGTTTCTGGTTCTAAAAAAGCTGATGCACTTACACTTATCGGCGTTTATTCTATTCCATGTTTTTCACACCATGCGAGAAGTCTGTTTATGTTTTCTTGAAGTGCAGCGCAGTCGACTCAAGAGCCAATGATCCGGTAGATTTTCAAATCATCTGCAAACAGTAGTTTTGGCGATTGAAGGAAGGTTGCTAAGTCGCTTATGAAAATCACGAAGATAAGTGGTCCTAAGTGACTACCTTGCGGAACACCAGACGGCATGTTAAACATAGTGGAGTGAATCCCACGGATATTTAAGCAGGTACGAGTGCACCATTTGCTTACCCAATCGGGGAAACCATAGCGTTAAATTTTCTTCATCACGACCATATGAGGTACTTTGTCGAAGACCTTGGAAAAGTCGACGAATATTGAGTCCATTGCAGTTTTTTATCAGTTGCAGTATGCAGGTCACTGGCATATTTAGCACATCAAGTTGGTCAACGTTGATCTCTTCCGGATAAACCCTTGCTGGACCTCGGCAAGTATCGGTGTTCGAGCCAAACTCGAAGAATTGGCAACGTCGCAATTGCGCCACCAACGAAAAAATCATCACCGATCACCGCCTGCTACTTTTGTGTGTTGTTGGTCCATTCAATGCCATGCATTCATACGTGTGTATAAAAACGCCGGTAAACGCCGGCCGGCGTACAACAACAATTGCATGTTGTTGCTTCATTCAGCGAGCAGTGGAAATTTCCATTGCGCACACAGATGTTTGTGTGCGTGTGAATGAATCAATCATTCAAGCAACCGGCGTGTTCGCCAATCCATTTAGATCCATTCCATCCGTGGACAAGTCAAGACGTCGATTTGAAGTTAAGCCAAGTGTTCCTCCAAGTTAAGATTCCTTCCTACGAGTTAAGTTTTCCTTCCTCCATTAGTTCATGTTTCTTCCTAATAAGTTAAGTAAATGTACATAGTGTAAATACATGTAATAGAGAACAATAAGTGCCTTTTAAATAGTGAAAATTTCTTCATTCAACATCCGGTTAATTGTGTCTTCGGTCTTTTCAAACGGTCCCCAAAATTCGAGCAAAATTACAGTCCACGGCTCTTTCAATCGGAGTAGCTGCTGAATAGAGCCTTTCGTACATCGAAACTCCAAGCACTTTTGGAAAACAGCAGAAGATTGAGATTGGCCGGTAGTTCTCCACACGATGCGCATTCTCAGACTTATGAATCGGCGATATAGAAGCGATTTTCTAATGGCTAGAAAAAACACCTTCTGAAAAAGATCGGTTGAAAATTAAACAAAGCGGTGTAGCAAGAGGAACATCTAATCTCGGAACCAATGACGATGGATTGATTCCAAAATTGGTATCAGCGCAATCAGGATTAGACAAGCTAGAATTCAGAAAATAAATCAGCTGATTCCCTGATGCTACTCGAGGTGCGTCCATGAAACGATACAGAAAACGGCAAATTCTATCATCACTATCACACGGTTTGTGTGATCAACCCCGAATCTTTACGATAAGAAGTCGAATTTCGAGTCACAGGAGGATAGATAGATCATGCCTTTAATCAATAAGTGGAGCGATCATGCCTTTAATCAATATGTGCTGTTCTGTTGGACCCAGAGTTGGTACTGTGGTATTTCTTACTAATCAATGAGCTGGAGGCTAAATTAACTTTCAGCTGCTTAGTTTTTCTTGAAATTAAGGGCCCTATTACATAAGACGAGTCACGAGTTATTTTACTCGAGTGAGCCATTTTGGTATTGCAGTAATCGAGTCGAGTCGAATTTCAGTCGAGTAGCTCGACTGAGTCGACTGCTTGAAGGTTCGTGATTCAGCTGTTTCACTCGACTCCGTAATACGACACTTCGCTAGACTCGACAGTGACTGGAGTCGAGTCCAGTTACTCGACTCGTCTTTTGTAATAGGGCCCTAAGTGTGGGTGTGGGTGTGTGGTGTGGCTCAGGGATACTTCACGAGCTTTACTGGGCGTTCAACAGTAGATACCTACCGACAACGGTTTCCTAGCGCTTTTAACGGATTCTGGTTGTAGCTCTGCTCTTATTTGAGCACAACTTGGAGATTGTTGGGCACTAGGGATGGTAGGCACAAAGTCGAATTACTCCAGCAAGCGACTAGCAAAGCACTTCACACTTCGATCGGCTTCTGGCGACACGTACAACTAATTGAACGACTTGCTGGCAGGGAGCAATAATAGCAATGAAAAACTGAAATCGTTTGAATGCGATTGGTGAATGCTTGACTATGAAATTCTTTCAGCTTCACACGACTGGGGGATGAGTGACTGGCAGACGAAGAAACCCCATTTGAGGAACAGTCAATTGAGTTCTACGGACCAAAAGGCTTCACAGTCACAGCTTCAGGCCTCATGACGATGAATTTTCTCAAGCCTGCTTAAGGCCATTATGTAAGTATAAAAAAAAAACAAAAACTTATTTTGGACACTCCCAATATTAACAGTAAAGTAAATAAATGCCAAGATGAAAATTAATCATAACGAAAGCTGAGTCATTTCCCTCTTCTTTATTCTTATGCCAACCTCCGATTACGCCACCCAATATGGAAGACTTACCCTCCCTTTTTGGTACTATGTATGCCTTATTCTGCAGCCCTCCTGATTAAATTTAACAAATTCTGCTTTTGCATATTTTTTTTAACTTGAAAACTAACTAATATAATCAAAAATCCCTGTTTCCCTAGGCAATTCACAAAATACACTACAGTTTACCTCAAACATTAATACCGTATTCGGTTTCACCACCCGAAAGTGTTGCACCATCCACGCTGAAAACGAGCATGAATCGAGTATTGCACTCACCTTTATTGGTGTGCGTGAAATCGGCAGTGTCAACAGAAAATATCAAGCTGTCAAAAATCCATTACAGCTGGTATTTGTTTTCGTTTAATTTCGAAAATTGAAATCAAATTTACTTCAGTTGATCATTGTCTTGCGAATCATATAAAAATTTAAGCATGAATTTATGTACTATGTGAAAATTTCAGATTTATTTTATTAGAGGCTTGTTTGGTAGATTCGCCTCTGGCCCTGATGATAATAACTGCAATACCGGCTGATTCTGGGCGGTCTATGTTTGCTGCTGCTGGACTGCAGTTACCCCAGCTTGGTGGTTCCGATATTTTGTCTTGAGAGTAACGTTTATTCCTCGCAAATCTCATCTTCTTTGTTCGAGTATTTCCGTTTCAGATTACCAAAAAAATCCCAAAACAAGCCCTTGTAGTGATGAATCATCCCAGAGGATGAAAATCCCGTAAAAAAAAAAATTCAAGTCCCCAATGCGGGTGCAGTCTCGAACTGCCTTTTTTGAAGGGCAACGGATTGGAATCCGGGACTTGACGCAACCGAGCATCGTCACCCTAAATAAAGCACAGTTCTTTCACGATTTTCACGCACTCGGGGGCTTCAACGCTCGAAGCTGACTTGTGGCAGAGTAGCTTCGAAGCAGCTTAACACTTCTTGCTGCACGAGACCAACTTAAGGGAACCGCCCGAGCAAGAGAACTCTTCGGTTTGTGCGATTCCCCAGATCTTTGGGTTGCACTTTTTGCACTCGGATTTGCTGCTTTTCTTTGGTATCTCCTGGAACCGATTGCAGTAAGCCTTCTGGGCACATTTCTTCTTGGGAGCGTCCGATCCGCATCCTCCATTTTTGCTTGAAGATTAAAACGAGTGACTCTTGGTAGTTTTCCGGCTGTCTCCAGTTGCTTGAGGGCCGTTCGTTTGTTTGCTTTGGAACGTTTTCTCCGGGTAAAATTCTCCGCCTCTGCTGGAAACGGCACTGGTATTGAATCCGGAACAAGTTTCCGTAAACTAAGGAAAAAACTATGTGGAAATAGCTAGAACGCAATTTTTACGGTATAAAATAAACAAGACCAGCTGATATTTGTTTACATCGGGAAGCACATCCTGTCAAAATTCATGAGAGTATTGGTGAGAGCGCCAGCAACACCGAATATTTTCAGAGTGTTCCACCGTCCACTTTATGGTGCACTACCAGTGGACTACTCATCGTGAAAACGAGCATGAAAACAGCAAAAAGTGCACTACCGGTAGTGCCCCGGTGCACCACCACACGAAAACGAATTCTCTATAAGCATCACTTAAAACACATAAAAACCATATTGTAATAACGGTTAAAAGGTCTCGAAATCAATTTCGGAATGACATAGTCCATGGAAATCGACACAGAAAATCCTTCCAATTTCGAGGTAGCTGGGCAACAGGTTGAGAAAATGGAGTGCTTTCAGTATCTTGGCAGCCAAATTAAGCCTGATGGTGGTATTCAAAACTTCTTATTTTGTTCGATTTTGAAGCAATTCGCGTTTTCAACATTCAAATTAAAAAAGTTACAAAATTTAACGATAAAACTTTCGCGGAGCTGTCATGAACACGATCAATTACCGCTTTTTCTCATGGCTAACCGATGCAAATCACAATCTTAAAACAAGTTTTAATGAGAAAAATTCAATGCTGTTTATTGAAATACGAGAGCAAGTTAACGCTAAGATTCCTGGCGCAAAAATGCATGAGTGCAACACTAGATATCACATCAGAGCAAATCAGAATCCAAGAACTGGATTTGCCCAGCGCGATCTGTTTAAACTGCAACAATTTAAGCAGCCCATCTGACAAGCTAGCTTTCTAGCTAGCAGTGCAATGGAGATGCTCCGAACATCGATTCATATCCTGTAATATGCCGCCTCGCGCCACATGTGAGCTGCCAAAATGCTCATAAATTTAGCAACAAACTATCCGGGCAGCATTCCTGCCCCGCCTGATTGAGTGGAGGAATTCTTCTCGGTTTAAGAAGGAAGGAATGCTCTCACACCTATTCTGGTTGATCTTTTTATTTTTCTAGCAGATCTGGAAAAGCATAATACCAACAAATCGTGACCATTTCCCCAGATCTATACACTTGGTTTGTTTGAACGAAGCCCTTGAAAGTGCACACAAACTAGTCGAGTTGTTATGAGTCGCTAGTTGAACTTTCTAGAATTCGCGAATTACATTCTAGTAGGACGTAACCAAAAAGCAGGTCTTTTCAAAAATATTACCTCTTTTGATGAAATTTCAGATAGAATGGCCAGAAGTAAAAAATAATAATAAAAAACAAGTTACATACTTTTGAAATTTCACCGGTGGAATTGTTATCCATTTGCCAATAACTTCTGGTAGCATCCGAGCGGCGCGGCGCGGCTACAACCGATTGGATGCTCAATTTATCGGCGATATTTCGTGCCCTGGTTGACCTTCGGAAGGTTAGACTAGAAGAGGAGGCAGCTTCCATTCCACTACTCCACCATATCACATCGGCTGGCTCTACTGCTTACTCTCAGCGGCCGAAGCGATCGATTGCCCAGCGTGTGGTCCATCATTGAAGGTTATGACGGAATCGCTTGTTTCGAGATTGCGGGACTCTTGCTGGGCAAATAACAATTGAAGGATCTCACGATTTTCGATGAGTACCATGTAAGTTTGAAGTTAAGCACTTTTGAGTATGCACTAGTTGCAGCGATAATACAGTAGAATGAAAACCATCATTGAGTTGATCAATTTGTTTAATTTATACAAGAATTGAACCAAGAAATTAGATCCGATCCAATGAAAAAACTGGCAACTGCACTCGTGTTCCATCAACTGTCAAACGGTTCAGAACGCGTCAAATTGGATCCAAATCTCACCAGTTTTGGATCAATCCTTATATCAGCTTTAAAAAAATCTGAGTTGAAACTAGTTTAATGAATCACCAGCGCGGTTGCTTAGGTCGGAATTTGGGTCTAAACCGGTTGTTTGGATCACGGATAGAGGTGCTCTTAGTAATTACGAATCGAAGCAACCTAGTTAGAGAATACTTTAATTGAATGAAGAAATAAAATTTAGTCTTTAGTTAACAGCCAAACAGTTCAGTCGAACTTTACTTGCCCTCCGAATCCCCAATAAAAACCTCATAGGGGGAGGCAATCGGGAAGCCTTCTTACTAGCTGGTGACCCGGGGGTCGCTCTCTTTAACTTCAGACGTTGATCGAAAAAGTCGCTCGATGATGGCTTAAGTCGAAAAATCGTATTTTAAAAATTGGTAGTCGTTGAAGTGGAAGTTGAGTAGCCGTATCGGAAAACCCAAAGTTTTTGAGGCTGGCAATCTCCGACGCTCGGTATAAACGGGAAGTCGGTGAGTGGAAGTGCCTACTGGTTGTCGAACATGGTCCTTGGAGGCCAACTGAAGGTCCGCGCTAAGGCTCTTGAGTGGAAGGAATCGGCGCGTCGTCGGTAAGTTTATTTTTGCTTTTAAATTTCATTTGCATTCTTTTGATATTTCCCTTGAGATTGCCAAACTTTCAACGCGAGATTCGCGCAAATTTAAATTACGATTCTTTGACTACTTCCAGCTTTCATGCTTTTTTTAAATGAGATATCAATTTTCGGAAGGTCGTGATCGATCTGTAAGTCTTGTAAGTGGGTAGACTCTGGTACTGGTGTGTTGGTAGTTGATTTAAAGACGTTTTTCGATAGATCAACTGTCAACGCACTTTGATCAATTTTTTTTTTCACCAGTCGAATGCCTAATTGTGCTAGTCGTTGCACAAGCAATAGTCGAAATGGAAGACAACCAGACTCAGCTAAAAGAGATTCAACTGGGCTTGAACGAAAAGCTCCGGATGATTGTCTGACAACTTCGTGGTTTGTAGGTATGAGCATCTCGTCCATAAAATCAATGTTGCAGCTGGTCAGGCCAACACCATAAAGTAACTTGAAAGTGACCAAAGAGTTTCCGACCTGAAGCAGGGTTTTACGGTGACCTCTTCTGAGTTGGTATCCGAGGATTTCTAGGATTCTTACACGATTTTCGCAGCTCTGTTTAACTTGTCGGAAATGTTGGCGGAAGTTCATTTTAGAATCCAAGAGCACACCTAGTACTCTCATGGTTCTGACTTGAGGTATGGGTTCTCTGTTAAGCTTGATCGGTCTGTCTCGCTTTCTGTGCTTTATTCTGCATATGTGCATAAGTTAGGACTTCGGAGCCGACAACGTGAAACCTACTGATGTTGTCCATTTGACAACAGCATTTGCAGCTGCTCTCAGTTCTTGACGCAATTTTAATCTATCCGTACCTTTGGAGATCAGGAGAACATCGTCGGCTTATAGGAGAGTTTCTTCGTTACTTGGTATAACATACAAAAAAAAATTAAATTGTTTTTTTTTTATTTTTTCAGGAACTAGGTTCTTTGAAACTTATTAGTTCATTTGAAGTGTAACTTATTAAAATTTAAAATAAATTATTCTCAACTGAAAACAGCGCTTTAATTATAAAACCTTTCGTTTTAAATGCAATAGTTTAGCAAAATATAGTTGTGGAGTATAAAGTATCGCGAAAAAAATGTTTTGAAACAATTTGCACAGTTCTTTTAAACACTTGTAATGTAAAATACAAAAAAATATTTTTCTTTTATAAAGAAAAAACTAAATGATAAAAAAACATTTCAATGGTTTTTACCCGTATAACAATTGTTAAGCTAATGGTACTTGCTCAGAAAGTAGGACTAAGATACAACAGCCATAATTGTCTCATCTTCATGTGCGATTTCTCATTCAAATCCGATAATAACATAACATAACATAACATAACATAACATAACATAACATAACATAACATAACATAACATAACATAACATAACATAACATAACATAACATAACATAACATAACATAACATAACATAACATAACATAACATAACATAACATAACATAACATAACATAACATAACATAACATAACATAACATAACATAACATAACATAACATAACATAACATAACATAACATAACATAACATAACATAACATAACATAACATAACATAACATAACATAACATAACATAACATAACATAACATAACATAACATAACATAACATAACATAACATAACATAACATAACATAACATAACATAACATAACATAACATAACATAACATAACATAACATAACATAACATAACATAACATAACATAACATAACATAACATAACATAACATAACATAACATAACATAACATAACATAACATAACATAACATAACATAACATAACATAACATAACATAACATAACATAACATAACATAACATAACATAACATAACATAACATAACATAACATAACATCACAAAACATGTTATAACATAACATGACATTACATAACATAAAAATTACAAAATTAAATTAAATATTCAATTGTTGTTATAAATACCATATCTACTCAAAAGTAAAAAATTTGCATCGATAACACTTTTACCGGAAAAAATATAAAATAGGTACAGACCCCGTTTGGCAACACGCCTGTGAATTTTATGTTGCCAAAATCGAAAGGTTTTTTTTGTCTTTTTTTTTTATTTCAAATTTTTATATCAAATTGATCAACATTGAAAGATTCGAGAGAAAAAAAACACAGTGGAACCCATATACCTAGCTAGGGTACAACCATTACATGATGTTGCTAAATTCCAACATTTATTAATAAAAGTCATTATATCAGAACAAACACCAAAAAACCCTCATACTGTGTTTACTCGCGAGAAAGTGAGAATACAATTTTTTTTTTGAGTCAAACAAAATTGTCATTGTAAATATTTAAGACTAGGTAAAATATGTGGAAAAAAAAAGTTTTTCAATATTCGATATTTTTTAAATACAAGTTGGTCCTGTTTGTACCTGTATACACTAAAAATAATTTCTTTTAACTGAACGTGATCTTTAAATCAGAAAAATTGTTACCATCAAAAATTAAAGTGGTCTTTTCAGCTTTATGTGAAATTTAGAACAATTATTAATTATTAATTATTTGTTGCAAATTTGTTTCTGTATGAAACGAAATGTTAATATAATCCCAACCTGAGTGCAGCAAAGCCTATTTTCATGTTCCAGTCGATGCCATCGAACTTTACACTTTTGTGATAAACCAAGAAATAATTGTACACGAAACGAGGAAATTGAAAATCTCATTGCTCCTGGACCTGATGGAATTCCAGCTGTAATTTACTACCGCTGCATCGAAGCTCTTTCAATGCCTCTAGTACGAATTTACAACAGATTTTTTCAGCAACGTAAACTTCCTGAAAAATGGAAAATTCGTTTATGTTTCTGGTATTTAAAAATGGCGGTCGAAGAAACGTAAACCAGTATCGAGGTATTACAAGTTTGTTCTCAGGATCTAAAATTTTAGAAATCATCATAAGTGGCGCCTTATTACGAGCTGCATCCCAAAATGTTGCCGTTGAACAGCACGGGTTTATGCCTGGTAGATCGGTGTGTACAAACCAGTGATTGAAATCCTCACCAATTTTCTCATCAGAGGCTCTCAAAATACACGCTTTGAGGCCTCGCGTAGCAATACAGGAGACGATACATATTCACGCTCGTTTTTTTCTAACCATTTTTTACTTTTTATCAACCATTTTTTAATACTTCTTGCAGAACTTCGAAAATTGTTGTTTTTCACCCATGACCAATTGTTGAATTTTAACCATTTCTGGAGTTCCAAACGAAATCGCAAAAAATGGTTAAATTCAAGGGGGAAAATGTTTCGCGGTTATTGTTTTCCAAGTGTTTGTTATCGAAAGTGTTTACATTTTTGGCAGCGCATCAAATGTTCGGTTTTAATTATTTTACTGCTTTTCAATCTGCCCAGCATAATAGGAACAAGTTCACAATCGAGGAACTGGAAGATCCGAGAGGCCATCAGATCTGGCGGAACAAATGTAAATACCGGTAAGGAGAAAAATGAATTCCGATGACATAACCTTGAATATCCGTTTTTAAACCTGTAGGTGGAACAGCCCTGTTCCGATTACATCAACTCGTCCAGCAGTGGAAAAATGTTGCTCCGCAACGGACTGGAACAGTAAGTTGCCAAAAAAATCCCTCCTTCACGACACAAATCTATTAAAATATACACTGTATCAAAAAATTGTCCGTACAGCACGTACCTTGAAATCCAAACAATCAAAAAGTGCACTTTTTCAGTCATAAAAATATTACAATTACATCATTCGCTGCAGAAACTAGTCCTTTTTGTAGATCTGTATTAAAAATGTTTATGAATTAAACCTTAAAAATTAATCCAAATCATTTTGTATAGAAAGTCCCAAAAACGACGTCAAAAAATTGTCCGTACACTGAGGGCTTTGTCAAATATTAGTCAAGAAAACAGTTATGTGTCAGTCTGTCAATCGCAGAAACGTGAGTTGAATCTCAGCAAAGACAATTTCCAGTGGTCTGAGCGATAAATACGGTAAAATGAACGGTATTTAGCATAAATTAGTAGTTTTCAACAATTTGTAGATTAAATTAACAGGAAAATGTCTGCTCCTCACAAAAAAAAACCCGTTGACATCCGGAAACTGATTGTTGACCTGAAGAATGACGGTAAAAGCTTGTCCGAAATTGCAAGTATTGTAAAACGGCCACGATCGTCGGTTCAGTATGTCCTTCAGAACTTTAAGAAGGCTAACTCCCTGGAGACTACTCCAGGAAGAGGCCGCAAACTGAAGCTTACGGATTGTCACCATCGCATAATTGTCAGGGAAATCAGTCAGAATCCTAAAATCAGTGCCCCGAAACTAGCTGACAGCCTGAAGAATTTTGAAAACATACAGGTTAATCCTCAAACGGTACGGAACATACTTCATGAGAAAAAATACCGAGGTCGTGTTGCTCGCAAGAAGCCGTTTATATCTGCTAAGAATAAGAAAAAGCGGCTGAAATACACTCAAAAGTATGTCCTGGAACCGGAAGAGTTCTGGCAGAAAGTCATATTCACTGACGAAAGCAAATTTAATATTTTTGGGTCTGACGGACATGTAGAAGTATGGCGTAATCCAAATACCTACTGAATTGGATCCGAAAAATTTGCGACCGAGAGTTAAGCAGTGGGGTGGGGTGCTTTCAGCGCAAATGGCAACACGACCTCGGTATTTTTTCTCATGAAGTATGTTCCGTACCGTTTGAGGATTAACCTGTTTGTTTTCAAAATTCTTCAGGCTGTCAGCTAGTTTCGGGACACTGATTTTAGGATTCTGACTGATTTCCCTGACAATGATGCGATGGTGACAATCCGTAAGCTTCAGTTTGCGGCCTCTTCCTGGAGTAGTCTCCAGGGAGTTAGTCTTCTTAAAGTTCTGAAGGACATACTGAACCGACGATCGTGGCCGCTTTACAATACTTGCAATTTCGGACAAGCTTTTACCGTCATTCTTCAGGCCAACAATCAGTTTCCGGATGTCAACGATTTTTTTTTTTTGTGAGGAGCAGACATTTTCCTGTTAATTTAATCCACAAATTGTTGAAATCTACTAATTTATGCTAAATACCGTTCATTTTACCGTATTTATCGCTCAGACCACTGGAAATTGTCTTTGCTGAGATTCAACTCACGTTTCTGCGTTTGACAGACTGACACATAACTGTTTTCTTGACTAATATTTGACAAAGCCCTCAGTGTACGGACAACTTTTTGACGTCGTTTTTGGGACTTTCTATACAAAATGATTTGGATTAATTTTTAAGGTTTAATTCATAAACATTTTTAATACAGATCTACAAAAAGAACTAGTTTCTGCAGCGAATGATGTAATTGTAATGTTTTTATGACTGAAAAAGTGCACTTTTTGATTGTTTGGATTTCAAGGTACGTGCTGTACGGACAATTTTTTGATACAGTGTACTTTCCTTCAGTGAAAATGTTCAGAGAATCGATTGAGAATAGTTTTAGACCCCGCATAAGTTAACGAATGGAGATATAGTCCCTTCTAAACCCCTAGTTCCCCTATATTTTATAAACAATCCAGAAAAACACTGATTTGGACTAGAAAATTCAAAACAAAAAGGTACCTATATTGTGTGATTTTTCCGAGGAATCAAATGAAGGCTGTTTGAGCTACCATACGGTTTGGGAAATGGAGTTATGGTTGAGTTTACCCTCAATTCCCCTTTATTTTTCAATACATTTTGAAAAATGTAAGTTCCGACCTGGGGCAGGACTACTGACTAAAAAAGGAACAAAAATCGTTTGAACTATAAATTTCACTACACTTCACTTCATTTCATTTCACCGACCACTGCAAAAATTCAAATTTTACATTCTTACAGAGTGATTTTCAACAACACTCTTTAATGCTGAAAATCACTTGTTTTGCATTTAACAGTTATTTCATTAGGATTTTTTGTTCTGGCATACTCTTGCAGGTTCATGCATATTCATTGGCTCTAGTTTTATTAAAGTTTTTAAAGCTGATAAATAATAATTGTTATATTAAGGGTTGTATTTAAAAAAGCCTAAATAACAGAGTTGGCAGACTGGCATTGAATAATCTAGCAGGTGTAATTAATTTCAACGTTTACTTTTGAATCTGCTGCAATCAAGTAAGAAGACTTAAATTTAGGGCCTCAACAACCTACATGACTTGCTATTCGAAATTTATCATCGAAAGTTTTAATTATAACGATTTAAACCTTTTCGAAAATGGCCGACGTTTTGTTGAACAGAGAAAAAAAACAATCCAGTGAATTTATGTATTTCTTAAAAACGAAATTTATCTTGTGTATTTTTTCTGAGAAATAAATTTGGTTTAAAATTATTGATAACGAACATGCATTTTTCAAAAATATTTGAAAACTGTAGGGGAATTGAGGGTAAACCAGCCATAACTCCGGTTACCGATACGCGCAATGGCTCATACAGCCTTCATTCAATTTCTCGGAAAAAAATCACACAACATAAGTCTCATTTGGTAAAAAATTTTGCAAGTACAATTTTCGAGCCCAAATCAGTGTTTTTCTGAATTGTTTTCAAAATATAGGGGAATTAGATGTTTAAAAGGGACTATATCCCCTTTCATAAGCTTGTGCAGCGTCTAAAACTATGCCCGAAACTATTTTCCGGACATTTTTACTTAAGAAAAGTGTATTTTAATAGATTTGGTTCTTGTAGGAGGAAAGATATTGAATTCTTCGTGGTTTATATATAAACTTTTTTTTTCCTATTGTGCCATCTAATATATAAAGATGAGTTGGACTAAATATCCCAAGTAACACAGATCAAGCCAATTGGCTTTTTTGAGTTTTAATATTGTTTTATGAAGACTTTTCGATGGCATCCCATTTTTAAAAAGGTTTTATTGTAACATAGGAAATGCTTCATTTATCGTGTGTTTTAAAAGAGCCCTGAAAGTTTTGCTAAAACTTGAATAAAACACTATCTTAAGAGTGTTGTAAAAAAGTTGCAAAAGCATTGCTAAAGATTCAATAAAACACATACTTTCCTGTTTTTATTAGAGCTTTGGTAAGGGTTTTAATAACGCTCTCAATGCGCTTTTAAAACTAGCGTTCAAGCCAAGTTGAAAAACTGTTTTATTGAAACATTGGATGTAGGCATGATAAAACTAAGTGACAGATGATTTGACAATCGAGAAGAACGTATACACGCTTAAACTTTTTTACCCTTTTTTGAGATAGCATAACCTGTTTTGAAAGGATTATCACTCAAAATTGAGAAAAACGTGCTATCAAAATGATATAAATTAACACAGCTAAATTCACCTTAAAAATAAAAAAAAAATTTTTGTATCCACATTCAAATTTCAAAACAACCGCAAATCAGTCCACATCATTATTCGCTCAATTCTCAGGGTTCGAATAAAAGCCCACTGTGAATAAACGGTTTTTGTGATTCGATAAGAATAAAAGTATTAGAAAATTCATTTAAAAGTACGCCTATTAAACTACATGTTTTATTTATCCATCTCTGTCTCTCAATGCGAAGTTGATCTTTATTTACGTCATCCAATCCAGAACTAACAAAATTATTTTCAGATAAACCGTCCTTGAAAATTTCTGGAAGACTGCGGAAACCGGCTTCAACTCAGCAAAGACGGAGAAATTGAGTTTCATCACAATCGAAAATGCTCATTCTAAATCAGCCTCAACAAGTTTCAGATGATGTATTCAGAATGAAGACCACTAGCATTGGCCGATCATTTAAAATAACGATTCATAACAAATTCAAAATTCAATTATTTCGGAATTCACGATTCAGGCAATGTTTTTACAATTTCAATAATCGTTTGCTAAACGTTTTATTACGCTTCAAAAATCATTTGGTTATAATCCTCATTTATGCGGGTTATTATTTAGCTTTGAGGCCAGGGTTTTGATGATAGAAAATGTTCTATTCCAAAATAGTTTGAGATTATTTGATAGCAATACCTATTTGTTATTTAAAGATTATTGACCATCCTCATAGTCAAAAGGAAACAAAACAAAAAGTTGCATGAATGCCTTTTGCCAAGCAACAATTCGAAATGTTTTCATTTATTGCGAAAAACTTCTCTTTCTCAAAAATGGATAAATCCATCATGAGCGTGTATTCCATTTAGAGAAACGTCAAACGAAGCTGTGATTCAAGGTCTCTTAAAACCATTTAAAAACTGTTTATTGAAATTGTTTTATTTTTTCTAACCGTCATAAAACCATCTTAACACTGTTTTACAACTGCCTTAAGATTTTCAATATTAATTTACTGAACGCCATGTTGATTGTGAAATTGAATCGAAATTACTGACGCCATGTTGCTGTAAATAATACTTTAATACTAAAAACTAGACATTTTCATCAATTTGACAATGTTGACGGTACTATTTGTTCTTTAGGTGATGAATTTCAATGTATAACAAAAATTGCATCATTTCAGCCAATTTATATTTTCCATTAATTATAATTTTTTTATTTAAAAAATGCTTAAAATATGGTCAACCTTGATTTTCTTTGAGGCGCGCTTAAGTTTTGATGCTATTTCGTATATACTTCACCAGAAATCTGAGGTTGCAGGAAGTTTCTTGCTTAGATATATTGAAAATGAGAATGAGAATATTTTTAAAATATTTTAAATGGAATCTTTACCTATCATCAAATGCTTGGGAGAGTAAGTGATAAAACGAGAAAAAACGGAACAGAAAGCTCCCACAGTAAAATTTCTATTAGATTCCACAGCTGCCACAGTAAAATTCCTATCAGATTTCACAGATCCCACAGTAAAATTCCTATCAGATTCCACGACGTAGTTTTAAAAGAACTGTGGATAGTCTGAAGAGGGCTCTGAAAGGTTTCTTAAAGCTATGTCTATAAGGTCGAATAAAACTATTCTGTTGAATGTTTTATTGTAGCGTATAGAATTAGCTTTAAAAACGTTAACAAAATGGTCCCTTTTGGCCATATGTTAACTTTAAAGTAGTTGTGCTAATAGCGTAGAATGCGCTTTGGCTTATAAAGTAGCTTTAGGAAATAGTCTTAAGCGAACTGTTAAGGTTGGAATAAAACTTAAATTGTTACTTGGGTATGTTTGTATGCACCTTATACAAATCGACACCGCTTAGCCGATAAGCCTGAAATTTGGTACAGAGATATATTTGGACCAGGGTAAGGTTTTAGTGAAAGTTCTGAGCCCCTACCGCCTAAGAAAAGGGACCCTCCCATACAACTTTCGTTTTTATCTCCACAAATCGAAAGTCATGGCACCCATTTGGCAGCCGGTTTTCGTTTCCTTTGGCGGGATTGTTTTCACCATCACCATGGGCCAGGCATTAGAAACGACCATCCAAAGTTCACGTGTACTGGAAAGCAAATCAAAGCTTGCTGAGCGTTAAAGATTTGAAAGGGGAAATTTTGGCGGGTGTTTTTGTACCTTCTACTGCTGAAAGCACGTGGTACCGGTAGATACGAGAATTTTGGATGCAATAATGAGCTAACATTTCGGATTGAAAAATACAACTGACCTGTAAAGCATGTATTGACTTGAATTGTAGTGGTTTTCAAAGTGTAGTAGTTTTCAAAGTAGTAGTGTAGTGGTTTTGAAATTAAGTATGAGGTTTTAAGTTTTATACAATTCAATTTTATCGGTCAATCTATGACTTTTGTAAAAATGTTGATCATCAATGTGTTCAATTTTACCATCAATTATGCGAAAACTTAAATCGTTAAGTACTGCGAATTCAATCAAATTATTTCCAAGAATTTTTACTTTATCACTCTTCACAATTATTAATGAGATTTTTTTTTCCATGAATGTAAAAATTTAAAAAAAAAATCTTTTGTTATAACATCATAAAATGGGCGATTTGGGTTCCGAGATAATTTCTTTTAGATCACTTCAAAAAACTTCAACTTGGAACATTTAAGAAAAACTAATCGTAAAACAGTATGGAAAAAACAACGAAAAGTACATATCCATTTGAAAACATGCAAAATGAGTCTTCAACAAGTTTAAAAAACCAAATACAAACACATACAGGATCTCAATGAAACTTAATGTTTCCTCGAAGAGATTCCTTCTACTTAATTCTAAGCGTACATCTTTCGAGTATATGATGGCTAGCATCTCACAAATGCTCAAACCACTAAACCACAAAAGTTTACTGTGTATGCCGTGACTGGGATTCGAACTTATGGCCGTTGGCTTGAAAGACTTGAAGGCCACGAGCTGCGGCAAGTTTCGGAAGCCTTCTTAGAATTTTTTGGACAAATTAAACTTGAATATAGCATACGGGGGAGCATTTTGCATATAGCGTCCGAAGAGATCATCTCCAAAAGAGATTTTATTAGATGGGGGGTTAAGAAAAGATAAAAATATAATTTAATCATTTGGAGAAGAAAAATAAGAAGGCCAAAGCTATTCAAGCTTACTTCAAGAAAGGGTGGGTATAAAATGTTTTTCGTGATGAAATAAAAAAGTATCATGATAAATTATTTTTAAAATCTATGAATACGAACCTCATAACTATAAGTATTTCAAAATTATGAAAAGGGAAACATAGTAAATAATCTCATTCAAAACTTGAAAAACACTAACAAAACTTTCAAAGCTTACATACATGGCACAACATGGGTAAAATTTTCTCATAATAAATATATAAAACATATTGAATACAAAGCTACCAAAATTTCGTAAAGTCAAACGACTCATTTTGATTTACATTTTATGCAAACCCGAGCAAGGCCGGGTAAATCAGCTAGTGCCTCATAAATGAGGCCTCAGAGAATCGACAACTGGGTGAGAGTGAGAGGATCTATAGTCCTGTGCTTGAACATTCGCCCATGTCAAAGAGTCGAAGATATTCAAATCCGGACAGCTTGGAAGCCATAGATCTTTCGATTAAAAATCCATATACTCCTCCAAAAGGGGTTCTTATTCCGTTTCGGGTTATGGTATGGGCTCCATGTTGTTGGAAATCAACATTTTTGGGTTCACCGAGGCTTGCCCAAATCCACGTAAGCACCTGATTCTTCGAAATTTCCATGTAGACTTCAGTATAAACTTTTACTCCAGCTTTTATGATAACAGGAGGCATGTTCAATACATTCGAAACAACCGCTCTAAATAGCATAAATACGGCGGAATGCTTGATAGTTAACATGAATTTCACATAATCTGAAACATCCGTAGTTTTCATGAGTGAAAAATACCGATCATTATGTGTATCGTGAAACGTGAACCGGATCTATCGAAAAAAGTTTCCTGCTAAGAACATGACGATCAGCTGCATCGTTTTTCAACTGAGACAGAAATCGCTTCTAGCGTTCGAGTCGCATTGCTTTGATTCGTTTAGTTATCAAATGGCGCTTTATTCTTACCTTTGAAGATGCATATAAATCATCTTTGACCAGTCGTTGCATGGAAGATTTCGAGATATTCGGTTCTTTAGCCAGCCTTCGGATTGATTTTGCTGGATTTTGCTTCACTTGCATCTTGACCAATTTTACTATTTTTACACTGCGTATAGACCATGGCCTTGCATTTCCCTGCTTCCGTGGACTTAATCCATCAAGAGAAGAACAGAAAACAACGCATAACAGACTAGTAAAATTTTTCGAATTTTTTATTCGTCAGACAGTAGTGACAGATCTGACACGATTAAAAAAAAATGATTATAAACAAATTTTCAACTTTTTCTTCCAGATTTCTCTGAAATAGCTGAAGTTCAATGAATGTTTATTTTCCACGAAACCTCCCATTTAACTTTCTTTCAACTCAATTCTCAAACAAATTGTTTTTCCCAAAGTTGTAGAAACTTGACCGGGGCAAGCAGCCAAAACAATGTTGCAACGATTCCGGCTCCAGCGCATGTTTATTACTATTAGTCGAGCGAGGTTGAGGTCAATCCAATAACGGTAGTCAACCCTGGAGGCAGCTGGACAGATTTCCGTAGAACTTGTCCTACCGTCTCCGGCGATGAACCCACTAATGTGCTTAAGTACACCTCACCTCACTCCAGAGAGCTAACATCCAGGGTCAAACGATACAGCAGCAGTAGATTCCGCGAGATGGATGCACTTTGCGATGACAGGATTTGAAGTTCCCGAAAAATCGCTTCGAAGTAAGAAGAATTACATCCCTAGTGGGAAGCAAAAGAAACTGGAATTCTCATGTAAGTATTTAGCGAAGGAACAAGCTAAAGTAGCCGGTCTCGGGCTTCCTGAAACAGCTCGGGTTTGGTTTTGAGGTTTCCCTATACATGGCGCGCGAAGGTTTTTGTCCTCGGCCCGACATCAACATTGGCACAAACAAACGATAAACAGCAACGCTGGACTGACAAAAAAAAAAACAACCAAAACACCACTCGCACTCGAATTCATCGAAAAGACTGACATGGTTTTTGGTGGATCCAAGGAAGAAAAAAACAAAAATAAAAATGTATCAAAAGAATTCTCCATCATAAAATGTCATCGTTCGACTTTCCTGATGACCGGAAAGGGATTTCGGAATAAGAAAGAGCTTGGGCTCTTTGAGGGAGGGAGAAAAATCGGGACGAGGAAGTGCTGATGACCAGTGAACAGTTTGATGGTTGACGGGAAAAATTGCATACATGCAAAACTACATACATTGGCAGAATGACGTTCCAGTGGCGCCGTTATTCATAGCTTTTTTCAAATCCTGTCGTGAAGTGTAACCGGTATCTAATTTTTTTTTTGAATATTATCTGTTCCTTCTCCTGTTTATTTTCGTATGGCTTCCGGCTCTCGGTCCACTGATCTTCCATTTTTAATATATATTTTTTTTACTAAACTTCAAACAAACTCTCAGAAAGCATAAAAAAATCAAATATGAACACCCGGCGCCTCTGGTTGTACTCTGAATCAGCAGCAGGGTGACCAGGTCGGGCCCTAGTGGCGGGGTGGTCTCTCCGGTCTTCCTCGGCTGCTTGTCAATCGCCAGCGCGACAAATGGTTACCTCTCATTCGCGCGAACGAATGATCTGTCCAAAAGGCCAAAGTATGAGCGATGGCATTTTTCGTTGCTGTTTTCTGACTGAACCCCGTCAACTTTCCATGTCCTCTCAATGGCCATCCCCACCTCAGTCCTTCTTGGTCAGCATCACTTCTTGACTTCGGCGATGCTACTGACTGACGGACGGCGAAAACGACGACGACGGTACCAGAATCGTTGTTCATTTGGCCCGAAAAATGTCCTCATGCTCGCGGGTTCGTGTTTCCCTTATCCCCTGGCTATCGTCTCACATAAGCAACGCTACCCTTGTCCCAGGAGTTGGGAAATTTTTCGGGGACATTGTGTACAAACATATCTTCCGCTGCCTTATGCTGCCAATAACAACAAAAACATCAACGGTATGCATTGTTTTATGATGAGTTTATATCCCGCGAGCTAATGAGGGAAAAATGATGAACCGAAAACCGAAACCGAAGCATATAGACAATTTAAAATCGAAATAATTAAAAAAAGACTTGGATGGGGTTCAGGAATGAAGCGGGATGGAAGGGTTGGCAAAAGACAGGAAACCGGGAATGCACTGCTTATCAGGAATTCAGGGATGAACTATTTATTAGAGAAATCTCGGATGCTCTACTCAGTTGTTGCTATAGAATTTTCAAGAACTAACTGTCTTCCAGTTATTTTCAGTTTTCAGTACTTGATGCAAAAAACAGAATCAAAGCCAATTCAAAGTTTCCAACTATGTAACCAAAAAATGTTTTGCTTCTCAAACCTTAGTTAAAGATTCAGACAATCTGTCTAGTTTCACGAAACAATGGACAAATTTAATTTTTTCTTGAAAAAAGACTGTAACAAACATCTTTTAAATACATTGAGCGAAATAAGAATAGCACCACTATGTGTTTTGCTTGTTAAAATATGAATGATTGAAAATTACGAAAAATTTGTTCCACAGTTTGTTCTGAATTGCTTAACGGATAAATCAAGCATAAGTTTACTTTTTTTGGACTAAGCAATTGGCGTTGAGGACCAAAAATGTGAAAAAAGGGTGCGAAATAAGGATAGCACCACTTGAGTTTTTCAGCAAAAACAAGATTATTTTTAAAAATTTACTGTGTTAAAGTGAATAATAATGCTTCTACGAATTATTTGAATAGATAACTGCATTTTTAAGAGTTTTCCAGAATTCCAAAGGTTTTCAAAGGTATTAAAAGGGGGTTTTAAGAGATGTTCCTCTAGCGTTAAGGAATTTGATATTTGAACTATAAAACGTTATCAAACTGCTTGATTTCTTCATTTACAATAATAACTATGATGCAAAATGATGGAACATAGATTTAAAGCTGAGTTTGAATCCAACAAGCAGGTTGAAATTCAAAAATACAAATGTGTTTTAATAGTCAAACACTATTTCTCTAGTTTTAAGTCATAGATGGCAGCACCTTCTTGCCATTGAACCAAATTCATGCCCATTTTCGAATATCCGGGATTAATTAGGGAGTGTTGGATGATTTTGGTTGAGAAATAAGTACATGTACCGTGTGAACGCTTTGGAAATTATAAGATCACTAAATCTTAAAAAAAAAAAATTGCGTCACGGTCACTAAAAGTGAATGTTTTGGACCGATTATCAGAATAAAGTTATACTTCGCGATGGAGCTTAATGGACCAGACGGCTAGCAGTATTATTAGTATGATTTGCAATTGAATCGGAAGTTAAGATGGACGGGAACTTTGGCGGTTGTACATTCTGTTCACAAAACTGTGATGGAAAAACACCTGTAAATGATGAATATGGACCTTAATAAACCTGTAAATTCAATATTGAGACTTTATTTGGTTTAAACTGCAAGATAGTGCTGCCATCTACGCCTTAAAACTGGAAAAAGTGTTGTTTTACTGAACAAAATCAAAGTTTTTGGTTTCCTACCTATTTTTTTCTGATTCAAAATGCATCCCAAATAGTTGTTTCATCATTTCACGTCATTTTAATGAAGGAAGTAAGTAGTTTGGTAAAGAATTACAGCTCAAATTTCATATTCCTTAACGCTAGAGGAGCATCTCTTAAAAAATTCTTTTAAAACCTTTGGAATTCTGGAAAACTCCTAAAAATGCAGTTATCTATTCAAATAATTCGTAGAAGCAGCACTTTAACGCAGTAAATTTTTAAAAATAATCTTGTTTTTGTTGAAAAACTCAAGTGGTGCTTTTCTTATTTCGCACCCTTTTTTCACATTTTTGGTCCTCAACGCCAATTGCTAAGTCCAAAAAAAGTAAACTTATGCTTGATTTATCCGTTAAGCAATTCAGAACAAACTGTGGAACAAATTTTTCGTAATTTTCAATCATTCATATTTTAACAAGCAAAACACATAGTGGTGCTATTCTTATTTCGCTCACTGTATTAGCTACAAATATAAAGGTTAAAAATTCAAGGCTATTTGACAATGTCGTTTTTGAATTAAATTTCAACATTTTTTAGTTATTTTATTCCAAGAAAAATAGAACTTTGTTTTTTTGTGGAACATGTGACTATCCATATTCCATATTGTACATATAACATAAGTGGTCTAATAACGAAACTTGAGTTCAGGTGAGCGTTGACATATCAAAACTCATCTAAATTGCTTTTTTTTCTAGCCTGAAGCTTTTATAAATCGCGGTATAGGGCTAATCTAGACACTCTACTGAAACATTAAATATTTCTAGTTTATTATTTATTATTAATTTATTTTTACAGTACTCTGTCGCACGACTTTGCACCGTCCTTGGGGGGGACCTTCCCCCCAAATTAAAAAAAACCGATAAAAATTACACGAAAACGCACGCATTGAATATTTTTTGTCTACATATTCGATTAAATCAGTATTCTCCTTAATAGGCGCATATAGCCCGCTTCTCTCCTACCCAAAACGCTCTAGCTTTGATGTTTTCACCTTACAATATTTTCATTTTTGTCTAACTATTCTATTTTGAGTTTCATAATTCATCGAAACTCCAAAATTTTAACATGACAATAGGAACATATATTTGAATAACTGTTTCGAAAGGTTTTAGTTACATTTCGTCAGATTTTGTCTATCATCATAAGATTTGGTTAAATGGCTCGTATAATTTAAAAATTGAGTTGATAAACTTATCTTCATTACAACTAAATACTCATTGTAAATCTATTTATAATCCTTCATTTCATGAAGGATCCAGATTCAACCTAGATTTTCTAATTTCAGAGATAAAATGCTTTAGAATAAGGTTGCCTGCCAGAGTTTATCCCGATCGTATTCGAGCCGGGGCAAAATCGAACTAAAACCTGGCAAAATCCGAGCAATTGATTCAAAAATTTCTTTTTCAACTCAAAAAGCGTGTAATATTTCGGCGAATTGTGCACAAATACACATGGACTATTGATTTAATACTAAGAAGAAAATTAATTGAAACATTATAATTTAATCAACATACATTAGCCGATTTTAAATTGTATTTTAGGCTACCACAAAATCGTTCATGTTTGTTTTGACAAAACTCGTTCAAAAATTTTCACTTTTAAGTCACAATAATAAAAACTTAGAGTTACTCGTTTTTAATTTTTTGTTCGTTTGTGCAAAAAAAAGTGAAAAAAATCCGTGGAAAAACCGAAAATATTTCAATGCTTAATTGAAAAAAATTAAATTCGACAATTTTTAGAAAATTCAATTGAAAAGAACTTAACTATTTCTGACGTCACAAAATGCCGTTTTGAATGTTTGACATTAAAGATTTCAATTTATTTAACAACTATGTAGAAGATTGCAAAACGTTTTGTTTTGAAAAATATATACGATTCATTTTGGTTTAAAATTTCTTTGAAATTTTGTCGGATTCCGCAATTTCCGTAGAATTTTTTGAAAAATCAAAAAGAATACTCAGAACAGTCAAAACTACTCACAGTTATGTAGAAAATAAATCATGTACCTAATAAAAACCTTTATTTTTAAAAGCGATGTTACATTTCAAAGTTACTTTAAAAAAAATACTCGAATTTCCAACACACCCAAACCAGTCAAATCAGCTCATTATTATTTTTTTTTTTGGAGCAATGTGATTTTTTTGCCTAATGCTTTCATAAATTGATCCTTCATTTTATCATTTTCAACTTTTTCTCAAAATTCGTTCCGAAATAAAGGGAAAAAAGTGCCCTTCAAGGAATAAAAAACTGTCTACATTTTATTCATACCATCTTTGTTATAATTTTGTTGCAATTCTTAACATTTGATTTAAATTTCATTTCATTCGTTTTAGATTTAAAATAGTTTTAAAATTCAAATATTTTATATTTTATTTCGAAATTCATTTAGGATTTAGAAATAAAATTTATGAAACACAATTCCCAATGAGAAATGAATAAATGAATGATAAAATCATGAATCACAATCCTGGAAAGTATTTCAAAATAAAAAAAATCAGAGATTTGAAATCAGTTTAGAGCTCATAGCAATTATATGATCAAAAACTTGTCTCAGATTTGTGTTTTTCGAATGTATAGTTTCATAAATAAAATCATTGAAATTTCTTTGAGATCACTTTGCATTTAAATGAAGAAGCCCAGGAAACAAAAATAATTGAAAAGTTTTTAAAAATTTTCTTCTATTCAACAAAAAGTGTTTTTTTTATATTATAAAATGACAATTATAATGAGAGATTCCTAAATGAGCTCATAAGACTTTTTTAAACTATCTGTTATACAAAATACGAGAATCACCTTGCATCTATATATATAAAAAGCAATTTCTGTATGTTTGTTTGTTTGTTTGTTTGTCCTCTATAGACTCAGCCGTCTTAAGAGCTAGAGATCTGAAATTTTGGGAAATTGGTATTGGGATGAAAATTTGCACACGGTAGTTTTCAGGGATGGGCAATCGTTCTCAGATGGCAAATGTTTTGTCAGGGGTCGACGAGAGGGGTCGTCCATATTCCATCATTTTTTCACTGCTTTTAGCAATATTGACGTTATTATGCAATGGATTGCTTTGAAAATTTGCACACGCGAGTTTTGAGGGCAGGGCAATCGATTTCAGATATCAAAGATTGTATAAGAGGCCACCGAAAGGGGTTTAACTTTTTGGCAATAATTGCTTTGTTAAGCAACGATCTAGTCGAAATTTATACACGTAGATTTTTGGCACGGTCAATTGATTCCTGATTTCAAATTTAGTAGCAGACGACAAAAAAAGTGATCGTCCAATATTTTGGCAATTATTACTAAACAATGAATTCGGAAGTGAATCTGGAAAAAGCTAGCAAATTGGTGTATTCATACAAACTGTTCACGACATATTTCAAGTTGAAAGCGGAACGAAGTTCGTATGGGATCAGCTAGTAGAAAATAAAAGATTAACAGATTGA